>NC_090267.1:463180178-463483208 GCF_040414725.1 Anabrus simplex
GACCATCTCATCGCCACCGGTGCCCCCATCCACGGTCGTCTCCATAACGTCGAACCCTCTCGTTCCCCTCCACAATCAAGATATCCCCGCACCACACCACATCGCCGCACCCAGCCTGACCATCCTCCTTTTCAATCACCCCATAACGTCCGTCCACCATCTCCCCCATTTAATATTTCCTTCCCACCGCCGCCAACCCTCGAACATCTCCGACAACTCACAACTATACTGTATCAAATCGCCTCCACACTTTACCACCTCACCCTTTCCCTCAACTTCCCTTTAAGCACTCCCGTATAAACTTCCATTTCTTCCCACCTTCATAACCAAGAGAACCCATCTTCTCTTCCTAATAAATATTCACATCGCTTTACCCACCCTCTTCATTCAGCCACATCGCACTGCACTCTTCGCATCTCCCGGCCCGAGCGAGAGCGTCACTCTCTAAGGGGCCCGCCCCACCCCCTTCAGGGTGGGGAATGAAAACGTGATAACGTAACGTGAAAGATTACAGCCTTGTCTAACCCCTGTAAGTGCCTTGAACCAAGAACTCATTTTACCATTGTCAACATAAATGCAAATAAAAGACAAACAATTTTTTTTAAGTGAGCGATGGAATTAGTGTATTGTTAAATGTGCTAAAGTGTGTGTTAATGCTGTTGTTTACTAGTATTTATACAGTATATTTTCGTGTGAAAACTTTCATCTCAAGGACAGAATAACATGGCACCTGTTAAGGTACAGTAGAAATGCAAAATAATGTAATGAATTGAAATGGCGTATGGCTTTTAGTGCCGGGAGATCCCAGGACGGGTTCGGCTCGCCAGGTGCAGGTCTTCTGATATGACTCCCGTAGGCGACCTACGCATCGTGATGAGGATGAAATGATGATGAAGACAACACATACACCCAGCCCACGTGCCAGGGAAATTAACCAATGATGGTTAAAATTCCCGACCCTGCCGGGAATCGAACCCGGGACCCCTCTGACCAAAGGCCAACAATCTAACCATTTAGCCATGGAGCCGGACATAATAATGTAATAATAATTCATTACAATGAATTGATTAAATGTTATGTATTTATTCGGTACTGTACTATGTTTTAGTCAAAATAGTATTCTTGGTTCATTCGAATAATGTATAATCCGATTTTTTCTGATTCTGCTTGCAGTTCCAATTAAAAATAGTACACTGTATTATATTTACGAGTCTACGGGAGACGTATTTTTTCACCCCTTATGTTTTTCTTCAAGTTGCTTTACGTCGCATCGACACAGATAGGTCTTATTGCGACGATCGGACAGGAAAGGGCTAGGAGTGGGAAGGAAGCGGCCGTGGCCTTAATTACGGTACAGCCCCAGCATTTTCCTGGTGTGAATATGGGAAACCATGGAAAACCATCTTCAGGGCTGCCGACAGTGGGGTTCGAATCCACTATCTCCCGGATACTGGATACTGGATACTGGCCGCACTGCAGCTATCGAGCTCGATCCTTATGATCTTCAATTGGAACAAACGTAAATCTCACCATATCGTGCTTGGTTTCGAAGCAACAATCGAACAAGTCATTTTAGTGTTCATTTCAGATGTCACAACCTGTTACATCTGTGACGGCATGTCATGATGTCATGAAAGAATTCGTAATTTATTTCCAATTCCTGTGACCAAGAGAGAAGTACAAAGAGTTGACGAATGTGATGTTGGTTAAGCGCGTGACAGGAAACTTGAGTTCCTATCATAATGTGTGGTTGTAGAAATACTTCCTTCCTTTTAACAATACAGAAATATGTAAATTAAAAGTCCACCTTATTCAATACAGAGGAGGGGTGGCCTCGGCTCTACCGTGGCTCTACGCCTCTGCAGTCGGGAGACGGGACAGGGCTGACCCCAACAGTCGACTGTCCTGAGAAAGGTTTTCCGTGGTTTGCCATTCTCTTGCCCTAAGGCGAATGCCGGGACAGTCCCTAGTATAGGCCACAGCCGCCAACCCCTTTACCTTCTCCGAGAATCTCCTTCACCGTAACAAATCTCCCGGCCTCAGAGACGGCATCACCGTCTAAGAGGCCCGCCTCCCCCATCAGGGGAGGAATGAAAACACTTAAGTAGTAGTAGTAGTAGTAGTAGTAGTAGTAGTAGTCAATACCCTTTTAGGCCGTCTTCAGTCGTGAAAAGAATACAAAGTTTGTAGAAAAGAATCTAGAGAAAATGCCACATTGAAAATGAAAACCTACAACCTGTTTTCTAGTCATTGACCGGGTCAGAGATGAAATGAATGAAGCCCCCATCTTGCGCCGAGGATAGGAATTGTGCCGGCTGCCGAAGTGTGTCGCACTCCTGTGGGGCAAGGATTAATGACTGACAGATGAAATGAAATGATATTGGAGAGTGTTGCTGGAATGAAATATGACAGTGAAAACCGGAGTACCCGGATATAAACCTGTTCCGCATCCGCTTTGTCAGCACAAATCTCACATGGAGTGACCGGGATTTGAACCACGGAACCCAGCGGTGAGAGGCATACGCGCTGCCGCCTGAGTCACGGAGGCTTCAGAAAATACCACATTGAAAGTACAGGGGAGAAGAATTGAACCTGATGGGTCACACTGTGTCATAGTGCAAGAAACAAAAAATAAATAATAATTCATTCGAACCCGTTTATAGCGACATCGCTTTTAACGTCGTACTGGATATAACGGTGAAATCTAACGGTCCCGTCCAACCCTATATTTTAAAAATCGATGAGTACGACATCGCTTATTACGACATATCACATAAAGCGGTGTATTTTTATCACATTTTCCGCATAAATGTATCGACTGTGACGTCCAATGTTGATTTTTGTTTGTTAAGAGTTTGGGGATTGCTGACAACAATTCAAAGCTTACTTTCAAGCTCTTGTTTTCAGCAGATTGTAGATCTCAAATCAGGCTGACTGTTAAATAGTCAAGGCAAGCCTGGCTATGAAGATGTCGCAAAAAAAGGCAATGTGTTTAATATTAAAGAAAATAATATGCTGATTACAGAATCGAGAAGCAATCGTCAGCACCACGAAGTGACTGGGTGCATCACACTCAACGATTTCTACAATTTGGAAGGACAGACAAAAATCTAATTTATTAGCCAAGACTGTGTGCGACATTATTGATCAATTTGCATTGTTGCTACTTCTTTTCTTACTTATCATATATATTATTTCAGTAGTATAGATCCCTTTCGCGGCGCTCACGAGTAACCGATCGTAACAAACGGGCATTCAAAAGAAAGAGAATAGATATTAGCAGTTACGAAATGCACTCTCATTACATAAATATCGATATTTTCTTTAAAACTTTGCAAATACTATTGCTGTAGGAAAATACGCGCCATTATTGCTGTCCACTTCACATTTTGGACGCTGGGACGCCTGTTTTATCTCATTATAATATGCTGTAATAATCAGTTAAGAAAATAATGATAGCAAAACCAAAAATTACTTCCGGAACATTCGTCAGTATAATAATGCATTTGCATTTGCTTTCGTGTAAGTGGATACAATAAATGTTTAAAAATCAAAGATTACACTAAGTGGTAAGTAGGAGTGTCTAATATTGTACTGATCTGTGTATTCCTTAGTTCACCAGTAGGCTACTCCACCACATTCTTTATGAGTATGCAGATTTCTCGCACGGGTCCCCTAGTTATTTTATGTTTTGCTGACTTATTTTTGCTCTACCTGCTATAGTCGTCTGACAAGAAGTAGTGTGCTGCGGGGTAAGGGGTGCCGGAGAAAAGCATTGCTGCTGCGCATGCGCCAATCTCAAGTCTCAAGGCCTGACAATAAACATTGGTTCCGTCCGCGGTAATTCTTGTGAACTAAGGGGCTGCTGTGAAATTTCAAACTGATAGTGCAATTGTGCTTTAGTTACACATTTACTGTAAGTAATGCATAATGAACAGTTTAATAATGAACATACATCTCTTTCAGAGAGCTCGCACTGTTTATCACGACTAATGTTTGTAGCGACACGACGTGGTCCTCGACAGACTCGTCAAGGCACTACTTGCCAGGTCTGGCGTTTGCCGAAAAAATCAACAAGTCCCGTTTGTAGACCTGATTGGGACTGAGATGGCAAACAACGTTCCCCAGAACATCAGAACTCTGCGACAAGACCTCGTCGTCGTCAACAAAACGACAAACATGGTAGCCATCGTCGACGTCAACATATATTTTGAGGACGACTACCTGTCACTGCAGAAGGCTCGCGACTCCAAGATTACTAAATACGAGCAGACTGCAAAAGTTTTACACATCGCTGGCTACACGGTTAATTTGAACGCCTTCGTTTTGGGGTCGTCAAGCAACACTCGTCTGGCACACGACCCAGTGGTCACGTTATATCTACGTGGAACACGTCACCGGCCATCGTCAGTACACCTAGACGACTGCGACGCAGTGTAAAGACTGCCAGTCTAGGGCAGTACCAGCGCAGTGAGTAGAGCGTGTGTAGTGTGTCAGTGCGAGCGCCATTGCGCAACTGTAAGTTTACTTTTGTGTCCTGGCAACGAGTGTGATGTATGTTCATGTCTATAATTACCACTCATGTCCGACTCGTTGGCTGAATGGTCAGCGTACTGGCCTTCGGTTCAGAGGGTACCGGGTTCGATTCCCGGCCGGGTCGGGGATTTTAACCTTCATTGGTTAATTCCAGTGGCTCGGGGGCTGGGTGTTTGTGCTGTCCCCAACATCCCTGCAACTCACACACCACACACAACACTATCCTCCACCACAATAACACGCAGTTACCTACACATGGCAGATGCCGCCCACCCTCGTCGGAGGGTCTGCCTTACAAGGGCTGCACTCGGCTAGAAATAGCCACACGAAATTATTATTATTATTACCACTCATAAGTTATTTATTTATTGTAACGCACTATTTCTACTGTGAATTATAGGTATGAATGGAGGGAGCCGTTGCCAAGAGGCCCACGCTCTAGAAGTATATCTGATAGTTAAAAAATGTGGGTGGTTTCCTCCTCCTTACCCTGTTCCACTTAGGCCTTTAAGAAGTCACGGAGTCAAGTGGGAGGGGGAACGTTGAACCACTTCCAGAAGCTTTCCTACCAACCATTTAGGAAATTACAGCACGACTCAGCTTCTGCCCCTGAATGATGGTCCGAGTGAATGATGAAGGATAAATGACAATGAATGAACGAGGACGAGCGCCTAGTTCCAGGCTTCGCCTAATTATCAATCCTTATTGCACCGGGCTACTTGTGCCACCATTCATATCTGTTTGATCAAGTGAAGTGAGCCGTGCGGTCTCTTCAGGACTTTTAAAAAAAGTAATGTACATAACACACCAGCAAATTCTTTATACATCTCTTTTTATGCATAATCTCTTGTAATATTTTTGAATATTCAAATACAAAAGTTTCTATCTGTTACCCGTGCCATATCTTCAAACAGCCGCGACTTCTTGTGAGACGCAGATGGTACTGTGTAAACATTAGAAGAAAAATTCCCCCCACTCTCACTCCACAAAGAATGTATTGTAAATACAGTATTTATCTCACTTATGTTTTTTGAAGTTTTAAATTGGTTCTGTCAATTAACCATGTATATGTGCAGCCTGAAACTTAGCAACAAAAAATAAAAACCGGTTTGTGTGACTATCGCCTATAACGAGCCTTAATAGGCGGTCCCGTCGGAGTCGTTGTAACCGGTTTGTGCGACTATCGCGTATAACGAGTGTTAATAGGCTGTCCCGTCGGAGTCGTTATAACCGGTTTTGACTGTATAAAACAATTATTCCTGAAGTCTTGTAGAAATATCAATTGTATCAAAATATCGTGTTACAGAAAAGTAATGAAGCTGAAAATTAGAAAAATGAAAAGAAGTATGTAGTCAATACGGAGAAAGCAAAGAAATACACCATGAAACTAATAGACTGCCAAGCAGGTCAGCTGTTCATCGTGGCAAGGGTGGAGAGAAGAAGACTGACAATAACATCTGCATTAAACACCAAGACGTTCTCAAACAGTTCTAGAGGTCGATGACGATGACCTCACTAGTTAACACCTTACGTACGTAGGTACGCATTTAAGTGAAAAGAAAAAAGGCATTTCAACATTGATATTGACATAAGGCCGTGACAGTGCAAGACTACAACATCTCCACAAAGCATGCTATTGATAAATAGCGGTTTGAAGTTTTCTAAAGATTTCTAAGCAATGCCTGCGCAAAACAGTAACACATATCGTGGTTTTGTAATTAAGGAGAATGAATTCCCCTTCAATTTCCAGTGCAAACATCTTTAAACAAATACTCCAATGCAAAACAAATTTATTTTACTTCAAGAGCCTAATGTTACGCGTGTAGCAATTTTCGCAATTCTACATTGAAGATCACACTAAAATAACACCAAATGGTTTAGAAAAGCAAAACTCGAAAAATTTGCACTTATCGTAGTTTTACACTGGCCTTAAAACCGAGGTTCATCCGAAAATTTGTGTAATAAAATGTGTAACACGATGTTACCTAGCAACAGTACCTTGAGAGCTGCACAAGCCATGGCCATCAATCAATACTTCACATCTCAGCGTGCACTGTTGCTAGGTAACAACACGTCACACCTTTTTTTTTTTTTTTTTTTTGCTCGTGGCATTACGTCGCACCGACACAGACAGGTCTTATGACGACGACGGGATAGGAAAGGTCTAGGACTGGAAATGAAGCGGCCGTGGCATTAATTAAGGTACAGCCCCAGCATTTACCTGGTGTGAAAATGGGAAAACACGGAAAACCATCTTCAAGGCTGCCGACAGTGGGGTTCGACCCGACTATCTCCCGGATGCAAGCTCATAGCTGCGCGCCCCTAATCGTACGGCCAACTCGCCCAGTATCACACATTTTATAGAGAAACATATTTATGATCATTTGACTTTCCCAAAGGGAAATTTAATGTTTTTATTAGTTAATGACAGTGTCCGCCTCCGTGGTGTAGTGTTTAGTGTGATTAGCTGCCAACCCCGCAGGCCCGCGTTCCATTCCCGGTTCTGCCAAGAAATTTGAAACGTGGTACGAGGGCTAGAACGAGATCCACTCAGCCTCGTGAGGTCAACTGAGTAGAGGAGAGTTCGATTCTCGCCTCAGCCATCCTCGAAGTGGTTTTCCGTAGTTTCCCACTTCTCCTCCAGGCAAATGTCAGGATGGTACCTAATTTAAGAACACGGCCGCTTCCTTCCCTCTTCCTTGCCCATCCCTTTTAATCTTCCCATCGCCCGCAACGTCCCTGTTCAGCATAGCGGGTGAGGCCGCCTGGGCGAGGTACTGGTCCTCCTCTCCAGTTGTATCCCCCGACCCAATGTCTCACGCTCCAGGATACTGCCCTTGAGGCGGTGGAGGTGGGATCCCTCACTGAGTCCGAGGGAAAACCAACCCTGGAGGGTAAACAGATTACACCGAGCTCGATAGCTGCAGTCGCTTAAGTGCGGCCAGTATCCAGTATTCGGGAGATAGTAGGTTCGAACCCCATTGTCGGCAGCCCTGAAAATGGTTTTCCGTGGTTTCCTATTTTCACACCAGGCAAATGCTGGGGCTGTACCTTAATTAAGGCAACGGCCGCTTCCTTCCAACTCCTAGCCGTTTCCTGTCCCATCGTCGCCATAAGACCTATCTGTGTCGGTGCGACGTAAAGCAACTAGCAAAAAAAAAGGTAAACAGATTAAGAATAATAATAATAATAAGAAGAAGAAGAAGAAGAAGAAGAAGAAGAAGAAGAAGAAGAAGAAGAAGGAGAAGTTAATGACATTACAAAGACGATTAATTAAATGCTAACAGTACTAGCTGAAGTCCTTTCCCAATGGTACCGCAAAATTAACATCAGAAAAGACGAAAAAGACAAAGACCATGTTTATAATAAAATCATTTAGAAACTATTCAAAAATTGAGCAGATAAGGCAGTTTTGCTATTTCGGAAGTATACAGAAGTATTCATGAAGTGAAGAAAATATATCGTGGTTACGCCTGCAAAAACCACGAAATGTAAATCCAAAGCCTGTTTCCAGTCATTCCACCGGGCCAGGAATGGAATGAATGTGCCCCATCTAGCGACGAGGATATGAATTGTGCCGTCTGCCGAAGCTTGTCGCACTCCTCTGGGACAATGATTAATGACTGATAGATGAAACGAAATTATATTGGAGAGTCATAGGGAAAACCAGAGTATCCGGAGAGACCTGTCCCACCTACGCCTTCCCATGGAGTGACCGTGATTTGAACCACGGAACCCAGCGGTGAGAGGCCGGCCCGCTGCCGCCTGAGCCACGGAGGCTCTGCAAAAACTACTATGTGAAATATTTTAACTTAGAACTTTGGCCGACAAGGTTCTATCATCTAAGATTCAATACTGTGCGAATATTGTCAAGGAATTCTCGCTCTTTGTATAATATGTGCTGCGGGTCAGTATATCTCCAAATATATTATGACAGCGGTTTTTGCAGGTGCAATTACGATATTTGGTTAAGAAAGCCATCTAGAGTAAGCAATATCCGCTAAGCTGTAAGTCATCAACTCGTTCCTGTAGGGAGCAGATATTACAGACATTGTTCAGCGTGTAACTACACGAATTCATTTGTGCATATTATTATTATTATTATTATTATTATTATTATTATTATTATTATTATTATTATTATTATTATTATTATTATTATTATGTTAAAGTGATCATTCATCCAAGTATTACTGAAATCTGTCAGATCCAATCCAGCTACGAATGTGGCTAAATAACATCGCACTGATAATTGCATCTTCCGCCAGATAACGTTGATATCTCGCCAACCAAAGTCTCCCAGCTCACGAAACGTTCATTGCACTTCCTGAACCGTTCACAATATCCAGAACGGCAAATGACGATGTAGCTTATCACAAAACATCCTTCAGAGGCTGATTCATGAAAGATGCCCCCACCGGATTAAGGAGAAATCTGTATTTATAAAGGTATTCAGCCCATCCGTCCCCATATCCGCTGACTACTAATTTTCCTATGATTCAGCAGAGTTCCGGAGTTTCATAGAATCTGATTCCTAGACGAGCAGTTCTTTCCTAGGGAACGTGGGGCAGAACGGAACCTTAAAATTTTAACACAGTATGATTGGTTGAGCGATGTAATTAAACAAGACAAAGTTATTGCTCTTATTTCACAACATATCATACAACAGAAAACAAGTAAAAAATAACAGAGATTAATAAATGTAAGTAGTAAAAATTGGCATAAAATAATATATTTCGAATGGACCATTCTGCCCCAAGCATCGGGGTAGAATGGAACCATGGATGAAAATGTCAAACCTTTCTCACTTTTATGTAGTTTTCTCTTTAATGTCAATCTGAAGTATCGTTATTGTCCATTATTCTAATGTTCTTTACAGAAATAATAAATCTGACTCAATAATGAATTAAATCACCGACAAAATTCACAAACGAATCTAAACTTCAAATCTCAGTGATGATCCAGCCTGTTTCGTAGCATTCTGCCCACCCACCAGGGGACAGACCCAGTTCAAATTCCTTTTGTTTCTTTTCCCTCGGAAATATCAGCATTGGTGGCATGTAGGCACCAGCTGCAGAAAAGCATGAATTCGTGTAGTTACACGCTGAACAATGCCTGTAATATCTGCTCCCTACAGGAACGAGTTGATGACTTACAGCTTAGCGGATATTACTTTTGAATGTCCCTTAGGGTTCACTGTTATTCCATTCTCATCACACTTAAAAATACGATCAGCTGTCAGATTGTATTTCTCAGAACATTCAAGGAGGAGGTCAAAAAACTTCTGAACATTTGATTGATTAAAACCCATTGCTCGGGCACCAGAAGTTGCCTCAGGTTTTCGAAGGCTTAATTCTGAATGCCTTGTAAGAAAATTTTGCATCCAGTCTATACCTGCCAGTTGTTTTATTTGGTTGAATGGATGTTCAATGTGGTTCCTTTCAGCCAATTGGTACACTACAGCGCGGCAATCATTAAATGTCAAACCTAAAAGAATGGACTCCATCAAGTTCTTGTTCTTGTTCTGCAGTGAACACAGTTCGAAATTTACCCGCACATTTGTCTACATGGTGTTTGTCATCTTCTATTTTTTTTCTTCACATATCTCTGCAGTGTAGTTTTGGGAACTTGAAATTGCTGTGCGGCTTTTCTTAACCCTATCTCTTTCTTTACCACTGCTGCTACTGCCAGTTCTATACTCTCCGAAGACCAGTTTTGCCGGTCTGTTTTTCTTGAGTAATTTCTGACCAGTCCGCCTCTGTGGTGTAGTGGTTAGCGTGATTAGCTGCCACCCCCGGAGGCCCGGGTTCGATTCCCGGCTCTGCCACGAAATTTGAAAAGTGGTAGGAGGGCTGGAACGGGGTCCACTCAGCCTCGGGAGGTCAACTGAGTAGAAGTGGATTCGATTCCCACCTCAGCCATCCTGGAAGTGGTTTTCCGTGGTTTCCCACTTCTCCTCCAGGCGAATGCCGGGATGGTACCTAACTTAAGGCCACGGTCGTTTCCTTCCCTCTTCCTTGCCTATCCCTTCCAATCTTCCCATCCCTCCACAAGGCCCCTGTTCAGCATAGCAGGTGAGGCCGCCTGGGCGAGGTACTGGTCATTCTCCCCAGTTGTATCCCCCGACCAAGAGTCTGAAGCTCCGGGACACTGCCCTTGAGGCGGTAGAGGTGGGATCCCTCGCTGAGTCCGAGGGAAAAAGCCGAACCTGGAGGGTAAACAGATGATGATGATGATGATGATGAATTCTGACCATCTGTAATAAAACAATAACCAATTAAACCGCATTGAATTTGAAGGTATTAACCTGTACTACAGTAATTAGGCTAACACTTTAAATAACATGAAAACAGGCACAGCTAAACAGGTACTGAGAACGGGGATGCGTCACAATGGAACCGGGGCACAACGGAACCGTGGTCCATTCTGCCCCGTGATGTAAGATTATATTCAACAAGCCACCAGCAAAAATTATATTTGGAATATACGAAATATATGATGAAAGGTTGTAGTAAATAATATGTAGTTTGAAGAAGAACTACGAATAAACATAGTTCTGCAAAATCTGAATGCTTACCTTGAGGAGAAAATGTTCCAGAAGTTAGAAATGTTGGAATAACACGAGGCACACCGTAACTTAACCGAGACCGAACACATGGAGATCTCTAGCATTGCTGCCAACTGTTTTCTGGCCTGCAGGAGAATAGTTCCTGAAAATTCCGTAAGAGTGCAGTAATGAGTAGGGGATTTAAAGGCAGAGTTCCGTTCTGCCCCGTGGTTCCATTCTGCCCCATGTCCCCCATACTTTGAAATCACGTGAGCTCTATTGTACTAGGGCCCATGAGAGTTGAAGTCTCACATTTAGCACCAGCAGCGAGAAAAACTTGAATAAGGCTGCCCGAAACTGGCCTGTTTCCATGGCAACGATCCCAAAGATGCCACATTTTAAGGACGTTATTGCCACGTAGCTTGGCTTGCCCTCAGCACGTTTGTGATATCATTCGGAGTGGTGCTGTGGTAGTTTAATGCTGTACGTCAGTGGCGCCGACATTGGGTGGGGGGACAAGGCTTTTCTTGCGTGTACAACATAGTTCGACGTTGATTGGTTCTCGCATATCACCGTAGGAGGTGGCAGGAGTGGAAGGCTTATACTAACCTAACCTAACCCCATGAAACTACAGCCCTGAGTGGTCTTGGCCTTCCAAGCGACCGCTGCTAACCCCGAAGACCTGCAGATTGTCAGTTGTCGTGTGGTCATCACGACGTATCCTCTCGGCCGTTATTCTTAGCTTTCTAGACCAGGGCACTATCTCACCCCTTTCACCAAGGGGGGCGAAAAGGCTTAGACTGACGGTCAAATTGTTCCTTGTTTGTCCTCAAGTAAATTCACCAAGCGCTGAGAAAATGATTCTGCCGACCGCACCAGGTAGAATAATTATTATAATGCATTAGAAGAAAACTGAATTATTTAAAAGACTGTCAAAAGGCATTAAACAGGCAATTGTACTCCAAATAGGCACGAACCCCTGAAATAGTCAATAATGGGCACAATAGAAGAAGAAATCTTTGCTATAATCTGTTTAACAAGTTAAAGTACAGATGTGGTAGTGGTTATTATTATTGTCTATTAACACGAATCACAGGGAAAAATGGAAAGGTCCCGGCACTTCGAAAAATGAAGGTATCGACCAAAGAAAGGCAAGGGCCACGAAAGGTGTGAAAATGGAAGACTATCTAGGCTTCGACACCTATTACCGTCATGGTCGGAAAAGAACAAAAGTTGACCAAGGGAGGTCGGATAGGATAGGTAAAAGTGAGGACCCTGGCACAAGTAAGTGGAAGCAATGCCCGAACTCAGCTAAGGGCCCTATGGTCGCCAACCCAAACTTCCAAGTTAAGAGACCCTGTGGCCCCGTTTAGTCGTCTCTTATGACAGGCAGGGGCGTTATTCTATCACCCCCACCGACAGGGGAATTAAAGTACAGAATTTGTAACCACAACTTTTCGTTTTCCCTTCTGTGGTTAGCAGTAGACAGTCCTAATCTACAAAAATGGGAGGGGGTGGGGGAATTCATCAAGCAATGTAAGCCTTGGCTTAATGGTGTCAACGGCTTTGTCGTGGCTCTACAGCTCTGCATTCGGGAGGCGGTGGGCTAGTCCCTATCCGTGGTTTTCCATTCTCCTCACTAAGACGAATGCAGGACACCGAAATACATAGTTATTTAAGCAACTGCCACGGCTGTTGTGTACAATATTGTATTACATACTGTGGTGAATTTAGTTATTTTAAATTAAATTAATTTAATTATAAATAATTTTCATTCGTCACGACGAAAATCATCCATGTTTGAGCCATGCATAAACGTTTTGTTGTTCTGTTCTTCTTGTCTTGCTATGAAAGATGTAATTATTGGAAAAATTAAAAGTCATTGTAAACAGTGCTGATGACTTGATACAGTTCTTAAAATTCGAAAACACTCTATATTATTATTACCGAGCGAGTTGGCCGTGCGGTTAGGGGAGCGCAGCTGTGAGCTCGCATCCGGGAGATAGTGGGTTCAAACCCCACTGTCGGCAGCCCTGAAGATGGTTTTCCGTTGGGTCCCATTTTCACACCAGGCAGGGAAATTCTGTGGCTGTACCTTAATGAAGGCCACGGCCACTTCCTTCCCATTCCCAAGCCTTTCCTGCCCCATCGTCGCCATAACGCCTATCTGTGTCGGTGCGACGTAAAGCAAGTTGTAAAAAAAAAACAAAAAAAAAACAAGATATGATGAATGAATGTGTGTAAATGAGAAAAACAACACTTACTTTTAAAATTAGAGTACAGAGGTTTAGCCATTTCATTATTGCACGAGTTTAAATGGCATTCTACAGTAAATCTTGCTCTTCCAAAAACAGGACACTCAAAGAGAAGATGATGCACGCTTTGAGATGATCCACAAAAGCAAGAGTAACCATCTGCAGTCTTAATCTTAAATCGCTAGAAGTATGACTTAAATTTACCGTGGCCAGATAGGACCAGTCTATATCAGCACACAGTAAAATAGGAATGTGTGCTGATATAGACTCTTTTTAATTTTAAGAAATGAAAGATGTAAGAGGTGTGTACATGAGGTTATGTTGTAATAAAATATAAACATTAATGTTATTTGAAGCAGCGAACTGCCCACTACGCTACCAGTGTCGTAAACATGGTCCTCTGGTCCTGGACTAATGAAGGCAATACGAACTTTATGATATATGGGATATTTATCTGTTGGAAATGGGTTAACCGAGCAGTCAGTATTCTATTGCGATGGGGATAGATTACTTCAGCTCAACGAGCTAGAATAACATAGAGAGGCGGAAGCGCTGCCTGGGTGAAGCTAATAGAACGAACGTCCGCCATGTTTCCTGTTGTCACACAAGCAAGGGGGCATGGCCTTTAAATGACGAAAAGTGTAGAAAATACGCATTTTAGAATCACTGGAGGAGAATTAAAGACCGTTGCCGAAAGCTTGAAGCATTAAAGCGAATACCGCCACTTCATCATATTGCGGCACGAGGCCAACATCACGATCAGTTGATTGTAGGGTAGTTCGAAATCATCGCACAGTGACATACGAATAGGCCTAGAAATCGGAACAAGAGCGTTATTCTGCTTGGCTGTTGTGGTTAAGCGTAAATTAGAATAAAAACGATGGAAAAAAATATTTATGACAGGAAGCCTTAAAATCATAGGGACCTACAATAGGTTACAACCTCATTCTGTTCATATTTTTAAAATTATTGCATCCTCATGAGTACTGTGTTCCTTTCTTAATCTGTTTACCCTGTTTATCCTTGGTTTTTCCTACGGACTCAGCGACGGATCCCACCTCTACCACCTCAAGGACAGTGTTCTGGAGCGTGAGACATTGGGTCGGGGGATACAACTGTGAAGGAGTGCTGCACCTGCTATGCTGAACAGGGGCCTTGTGGGGCGGGGGGAGAAGGAAGCGGCCGTGGCCTTAAGTTAGGTACCATCCCAGCATTTGCCTGGAGGTGAAGTGGGAAACCACGGAAAATCACTTCGAGGATGGCTGAGGTGGGAGTCGAACCCACTTCTACTCAGTTGACCTCCCCAGGCTGATAGAATCCCGTTCCAGCCCCCGTACCCCTTTAAAAATTTCGTGGCGGAGCCGGGAATCGAACCCGGGCTTCCAGGGGTGGCAGCTGCTCACGCTAACCAGTAGGCCTACACCACAGAGGCGGCCCATGAATACTTTACCACAATAATCGTTTAGTGTAATTATTTATTATAATATAGGGAGGATATCATGTTTTTCCCATTACCATATCATACTGGGATTACTAGCTGAAAGGTAAGCTTGAAAGTTGTCCATTATGAAGTGTGGCAACAGACATCTACAATAAAGGCTGTAAACATTTCGAAAATAGCAGTAAATACTGTATTTACCATACTTGGTGTACGTTTGAACGATAAAGTGTTGGTTTTTTTTGTTTTTTTGTTTTTTTGTTTTTTTTTTTGGTTACGTTTTCTTGGTGGTGGGCGCTCCATTTCCTTTACTTGTAAATGTGAATGAAAATTAAATAGGGCTGGAAATGTACAGAGCATAAGCAACTGAATTGAGTGGGATACCATTTATCTCTTTTCGCCCTCACAACGCATTGTTCCGTTAATTCCTTGTTCTTTAAACGAAATCTGAAACAAAATTCGATAAACAATTACCGTGGCTATCCGTACTTTCGCTAAGTAAACAATACAATGGATTTAATTACAAACAGAAATTACAAAAAGGAATCTCGGCTATAATTCAGTAATACTTACTTAAAGTACGATATATCCTTGGTTTTATTACTCCGATTAGTACAACCATATGCTGAGTTTACGGCTGGCATTCTTGAAAGCGAGAATCTATGTTTTCACTTCTTAAAACTTAGGGAATTAAATTGGCATGCACGATCTCCCTGTCACCTCAACATATCCTCTCGCGCCAATTCACTTTGTATTGACAACCGTTAACATGGCTGCCCCTTATCAACTTGCTTCAAGCAGGGAGCGCTGATGACAGGCATACAGCCCCTCTATGTTATTCTAGCTCGTTGCTTCAGCTGGAAACGCAGATACGCCTTATTTTGAGTAGATGAGTACGGAACCATAGTGCTGCAATCTGGTGGAGAAACAATTCAACTAGGTTAAGTATAGCACGGCCGACTGGATCCCTCGCAGCGCTCGAGCTATTGTAGTTAGAGCGACGCATCAAGTCGGCTGTGAGTATAGTGTTCCTTGATTCATGTCTCTCAGACTCCACGTGTTTTCATTATTGTGAAGCGGAGTTCAACCAGTGGGAGATAATTTGCAGTAAAACAATGCGGAAAGTAATTACCTAGCGGTAAAGTATCATTTTCCATACTCTTCTGAATACGGGAACATACAAATTATGTCAGAGTATGAAATAAAAAGTAGCCCTTGTAGAAAACTTGGTGCGCTTTTCATGCTTTCCGCAGTGCGTTTACAAAGTGCTTTCATCGTTATTTCCATACACGTTTGATAGAAAAAAGTCGTCGGTGGATGCAGAGTGGGTCTCGTCCCACCATTGGCCACGGCTGGTCCGTCAATCAATCAATCAATCAATCAATCAATCAATCAATCAATCAATCAATCAATCAATCAATCAATCAATCAATACTGATCTGCATTTAGGGCAGTCGCCCAGGTGGCAGATTCCCTATCTGTTGCTTTCCTAGCCTTTTCCGAAATGATTTCAAAGAAATTGGAAATTTATTGAACATCTCCCTTGGTAAGTTATTCCAATCCCTAACTCCCCTTCCTATAAATGAATATTTGCCCCAGTTTTTCCTTTTGAATTCCAACTTTATCTTCATATCGTGATCTTTCCTACTTTTATAAACGCCATTCAAACCTATTCGTCTACTAATGTCATTCCACGCCATCTCTCCGCTGACAGCTCGGAACATACCACTTAGTCGAGCAGCTCTTCTTCTTTCTCTCAATTCTTCCCAACCCAAACATTGCAACATTTTTATAACGCTACTCTTTTGTCGGAAATCACCCAGAACAAATCGAGCTGCTTTTCTTTGGATTTTTTCCAGTTCTTGAATCAGGTAATCCTGGTGAGGGTCCCATACACTGGAACCATACTCTAGTTGGGGTCTTACCAGAGACTTATATGCACTCTCCTTTACATCCTTACTACAACCCCTAAACACCCTCATAACCATGTGTAGAGATCGGTACCCTTTATTTACAATCCCATTTATGTGATTACCCCAGTGAAGATCTTTCCTTATATTAACACCTAGATACTTACAATGATCCCCAAAAGGAACTTTCACCCCATCAACGCAGTAATTAAAACTGAGAGGACTTTTCCTATTTGTGAAACTCACAACCTGACTTTTAGCCCCGTTTATCAACATACCATTGCCTGCTGTCCATCTCACAACATTTTCGAGGTCACGTTGCAGTTGCTCACAATCTTGTAACTTATTTATCACTCTATAGAGAATAACATCATCCGCAAAAAGCCTTATCTCCGATTCCACTCCTTTACTCATATCATTTATATATATAAGAAAACATAAAGGTCCGATAACACTGCCCTGAGGAACTCCCCTCTCAACTATTACCGGGTCAGATAAAGCTTCACCTACCCTAATTCTCTGAGATCTATTTTCTAGAAATATAGCAACCCATTCAGTCACTCTTTTGTCTAGTCCAATTGCACTCATTTTTGCCAGTAGTCACCCATGATCCACCCTATCAAATGCTTTAGACATGTCAATCGCGATACAGTCCATTTGACCTCCAGAATCCAAGATATCTGCTATATCTTGCTGGAATCCTACAAGTTGAGCTTCAGTGGAATAACCTTTCCTAAAACCGAATTGCCTTCTATCGAACCAGTTATTAATTTCACAAACATGTCTAATATAATCAGAAAGAATGCCTTCCCAAAGCTTACATACAATGCATGTCAAACTTACTGGCCTGTAATTTTCAGCGCTATGTCTATCACCCTTTCCTTTATACACAGGGGCTACTATAGCAACTCTCCATTCATCTGGTATAGCTCCTTCGACCAAACAATAATCAAATAAGTACTTCAAATATGGTACTACATTCCAACCCATTGTCTTTAGTATATCCCCAGAAATCTGATCAATTCCAGCCGCTTTTCTAGTTTTCAACTTTTGTATCTTATTGTAAATGTCATTGTTATCATATGTAAATGTTATTACTTCTTTGGCCTTAGTCTCTTCCTCTATCTCGACATTATCCTTGTAACCAACAATCTTTACATACTGCTGACTGAATACTTCTGCCTTTTGAAAATCCTCACATACACACTCCCCTTGTTCATTAATTATTCCTGGAATGTCCTTCTTGGAACCTGTTTCTGCCTTAAAATACCTATACATACCCTTCCATTTTTCACTAAAATTTGTATGACTGCCAATTATGCTTGCCATTATGTTATCCTTAGCTGCCTTCTTTGCTAGATTCAATTTTCTAGTAAGTTCCTTCAATTTCTCCTTACTTCCACAGCCATTTCTAACTACTACTAGTGGTCCAACAGCTCTGCACTCTGACCGGCCAAACGAGCAGAGAAGGGGTGGCCACGGCTCCGCCGTGGCTCTACGCCTCTGCATTCGGGAGACGGGACAGGGCTGGACCTCACGGCTGGTCCTCACCTTCGGCTGTCCTGAGAATCGTTTCCGTGGTTTTCCATTCTCCTGCACTAAGGCGAATACCGGGACAGTTCCTATTATAGGCCACGGCCGCCAACCCCCTCACCTTCTCCGAGCATCCCTTTCTTTTACAACCTGTTTTCCAGTCAGTGACCAGGTCAGGGATGGAATGAATGAAGCCCCCACCTAGCGGTGAGGATATGAATTGTGTCGGCTGCCGAAGCCTGTCGCACTCTTCTGGGATAATAATTAATTACTGACAGATGAAATGAAATGATATTGGAGAGTGTTGCTGGAATGAAAGATGACAGGGAAAACCGGAGTACACGGCTTTGTCCAGCACATATCTCACATGGAGTGACCGGGATTTGTACCACGGAGCCCAGCGGTGAGAGGCCGACGCGCTGCCGTCTGAGCCACGGAGGCTTTCTCCGAGCATCTCTTTCACCGTAACAAATCTCACGGTCTGAAAGATGGCGTTACCGTCTAAGAGGCCCGCCTCCCCCTTCAGGGGAGGAATGAAAACATTTTAGTAGTAGTAGTTGATTGAAATATACTTTACAACGGCGTGTGGGCATTCAGAGCCCAGCGGAGCGAACCACTAACTTATTACGCCTTAATGGGAAGATGATTACAGTCCGCGAGGATTGCTAAGTGGTAGTGACGTCCTGGCTCTTAAAAAAAAAGTACGGTGGGGAAAATCCGCTTATGACTAAGCAGACGTAACTTACTTTTGGTTAGTGTTGGGAAGGAAGTGCGGTCCCGGGTTAATGACCACGACATCACGTTCTATTCTGATTGTTATCGTATTCAATCATACGTCTTCCTTCAGAATCTTTCCTTCAGAAACAGGCCCATGAAGATAATACCATACCAAACCCCATGGCGCAACAGCCCCGAAAGGACTTGCATTACCAAGGGATTGCTGCTCAGCCCGAAGACCTGCAGATTATAAGGTGTCGTGTAGTCAGCACGACGAATCCTCTCAGCCGTTATTCTCGGCCTTCTCAGTTGCAATCACGTAGATTGAGTGGACATCGAACCAGCCTTCGAATCCAGCTAAATATCCCTGACCTGAGCGGGAATCGAATCCAGCACCTCCGAATAAGAGGCAAGCACGCTACCCCTATGCAAAGGGGAACTATTCGATACAAAGGGATACGAAAGGCAGTGATGCTGGTTACGAATCACGACATTAACATTGGATCTCTATAACATGGATCACTGACAAAAGCTTTCCGTAACTAGCTAACTTATGAAAAACCAGTGTTTTACTTTTGAGAACAGTATTTGAATCCTACAAAATGAATACAATTATAGTTTTGTATTTAGACTTAGTATTGTTACTCCTTACTTCGATTTTAACTCGGATTAGGAGGTATAAGAGGGTCGAAAATAAATTCAGTTCAATGTTCGTTCGTTCGTTCGTTCGTTCGTTTGATTATGTGATTGTTCCTTACCCTGCCTGCCTTTCTCTCTTTTGTGTGTTTATTTTTCTTTCTTTCCTAATCCGTTTGCCCTCCAGGGTTGGTTTTTCCCTCGAAGTACATTGATATGATTAGTGGAAAGGAAGTGAGATTCGAATAATCAATCTTATATTTAAAATTGTTAAATGGTGAGGAATAGCCATTGGAATTAAATTATTCTTCTTCTTCTTCTTCTTCTTCTTCTTCTTCTTCTTCTTCTTCTTCTTCTTCAATCTGCTTACCCTCCAGGGTTGGCTTTCCCTCGGACTCAGCGAGGGATCCCATCTCTACCGCCTCAAGGGCAGTGTCCTAGAGCTTCAGACTCTGGGTTGGGGGATACAACTAGTGAGGATGACCAGTACCTCGTCCAGGCGGCCTCACCTGCTATACTGAAGAGGGCTCTTGTGGGGGGATGGGAAGATTGGAAGGGATAGACAAGGAAGAGGGAAGGAAGCGGCCGTGGCCTTAAGTTAGGTACCATCCCGGCATTTGCCTGGAGGAGAAGTGGGAAACCACGGAAAACCACTTCCAGGGTGACTGAGGTGGGAATCGAACCCACCTCTACTCAGTTGACCTCCCGAGGCTGAGTGGACCCCGTTCCAGCCCTCGTACCACTTTTCAAATTTCGTGGCAGAGCCGCGAATCGAACCTGGACCTCCACTACATCACAGAGGCGAACATAATTAAATTCCCTCTTAGAAATGTAGTACGTTGACCATCGTGTCACTAATGAAGTGATTAATTTTTAGGGCCTGGATGCCCTTTTATGTGAAAGTAACAGATTCGGCGATCCAAACCACCCATATATGACTAGTATATGTAGCTTTTATTAAAAAAAAGTGCTCAAAATATGACCTAACGTAAAAATAAGGCCTAAATCTTTTATATGACAACTGGAATTCACTATTTGGCTGAATGGTCAACGTAGTGGTCTTCGGTTTAGAGGGCCCCGGGTTCGATTCCCGACCGGGTCGTAGATTTTAACTTTAAATGGTTAATTTCTTTGGTTCCCTGTAACACTACAATAACACGCAGTTTCCCACATACGCCCACCCTCGTCGGAGGGTCTGTCTTACAATATGGCGAGAATCGCCAGATTTGCGTTTAAAAAGTAGTTAGGTGCGCTGATAAAGGCAGGGCACAAAATATTACCTTTAATAAATATCTAAGCTAAGAGGTATTGTATTCCTCCAGGAAGCAGGTTAATAAGTGTTACTAGAGGACTCGTGCTGCTCCTCTGCATTCGTTATAAATAGGTCAGATAACTCGTCTTGATATACCTGTCATAGTCATATTGTTTTACCTGCCCTTTTCAATAGTTTTATGAACATTTAATAAGAACCGTGTTATGGTATGCCGCACTTCGTAGCCAGAATTCATCCATTCTGACGTCATCATTCCGTCTGCTTGGTAAAAAATCTATCCATATATCCGCTCTTTCTATCCCGCAGTTCTTGATGTAAAGCTTGGCATTGTGTCGTAGAAGGCAATAGTATTTTTTATCGCAGTTCTTCTATACGGAACGGTTGTCTTGAGAGCTCACGGGTTAGTCTCGAACGAGCATCTTTTGCCAGGCAGAGAACTTTAAGGTACATGGCCTTCACTTTTTATAGTGTAGCTAGCTTATCCTTCGACAGATAATCCCATAGGCCTATAATATCTAAGGTGTATGTCATATCTGTTTGAACGTAGACTTTTTTCTCTTAGCAGTTTATAAGTTATTAGGAACGCTCAGCCATTTGTTGAATATATTTGGAAGCTGGGAAAGGTTAGAGAATCGAGGAATAGTATTCCGCGATCAGAAGAAGTGTATACTCTCTGGCTTGACAGTGAGTAATCAAACATGGCTTCATGCATTGACATGACTTACGATGAAAATCACATAAATATTAATGGGCGTGTTAGTCGTTTAGCAATCTACTAAGCACGGAATGTATTGCGGGTTAGGGTAAGCCTTCGCCTGCAATTACTGGAGTGATCATTTACGATTTGATTTTATGATTACTCAAAGTTTGTTGAATTTAAGAGACCTATCAATGTGTCATCATTAACCGGCAGGTAATTCCGGAGAGAATACAACAAGAATGAAGGAAATTGGTTCAGTAGAGGGGACGGACGGATTTGTCAAAGCTGTTTTTAGTAAACTTTTTGTCCGGCTCGATAGCTAAATTGTTAGCGTGCTGGCCTTTGGTCACAGGAGTCCCGGATTCGATTTCCGGCAAGGTCGGGAATTGTAACCACTATTGGTTGATTTCGCTGGCACGGGGGCTTGGTGTATGTGTCGTCTTCATCATCATTTCATCCGCATCATGACGCGGAGGTCGCCTACGGGCGTGAAATCAAAGAACCTGCGCATGGCGAGCCGAACTTGTCCTCGAACACTCCCGGCACTAAAAGTCATACGCCATTTCATTTCATCGTAGACATTGCTTGAAGCAAGGAAGGGAATTCTGTAATCCATAATTGACAAATGTTAACGAGTTATAAATGGAATTTTTTATGCCGTCATAAATTTGAGGTCGAGGAGGAAATAAGGAAGTTGGTAACGCTCGACAACGAGCTGAAATTAGTCATTCGTTGGTCGGTTCAAGATCGTTATTATCAATCTCTGGCGCGTGACGCAAGAGGAACGAAATAGACGAGTCACTTCTTACGGGAATAAAATAGGAGTAATTCATTCATATTATCAAATAAATTGATGTTAATGGTTCTTAAACTTCACCATCAATTAGTGGCGATAGTGACTGTTCTTCCTACTGCCACATCCTGATCTTATTGAAAACCCCACCCGAAGTCACCAGAATGCGAACCCAGGACGTTCGGATAGGGAAACGTGTGGCTAGTTCGCTGCACCAGCACGTCTCCCGAAACAACGGTGTACTAACTGTTGCCACGTCTATAAATAAAAAAAATCGCTAGATTGTACGTAAAATTTTCGAGAGTTTTAATGAAAATTTCGGTAGTTTCTCGAGCACCGAAATGTTATAATAGAACTAAATTAAAGAATGCAAGAGTCATGTGAAGTTATTATAAGAAAAATATACAATTTGACTCACCCGTACTCTGTGGCCATTCTGTTCTTCTTCTTCTCTTTCTCGTCAATCTTCCTGTAGATGAAGTTATTCATCAGGCGTAGAAATTGTTTGCCAATTGTGAAGTCGTAGCAGGATGCAGATTTTGTATTCTATATGCGGGTCGGTGATTTCTCTTCGAATGATGCAGTCAAGCCTGAGTTTTGAGTTGTTGTTTTTTTTTGTTTTTTGTTTTTTTTTTTTTGCGTCGCACCGACACAGATAGGTCTTATGGCGACGATGGGAGAGGAAAGGCCTAGCAAGTGTAGGAAGTGGAAGGAAACGGCCGTGGCCTTAATTAAGGTACAGCCCCGTCATTGGTCTGGTGCGAAAATGGGAAACCACGGAAAACCATCTTCAGGGCTACCGACAGTGGGGCTCGAACCCACTATCTCCCGATTACTGGATACTGGCCGCACTTAAGCGACTGCAGATATCGAGCTCGGTAGTTTTGAGTTCAATAAGAGGAGAGAGAGAGTACGGTAATTCGAGCCTAAAATGAATACGGGGAAGTACCTAACGAGTGGTGGTGGTGACGGTGATTATAGTTTTAAGAGGAAGTGCAACTAGGCAACCATCCTCTGTTAACACTAATCAGAGAGAAAAGATGGAAGGGATCCGACAATTCGAAAAATGAAGGTATCGGCCAAAGGAAGACAAGGGCCACGTAGGGCGTGAAAATGAAAGGCTCCCTATGCCTCGAGTGCTCTAATACCATCGGGTTCGGAAAAGAACAAGAGTTAACCAAGAGAGATCGGATAGGTGAGATGAAAGTGAGGAGCCTGACACAAGTAAGTGGAAGCAATGGCAGGACTCAGCTAAGGGCCCCGTAGTAGCCAACCAACGCTCCAAGGTTTAGAGGCCCTGGAGCCCCACTTAGTCACCTCTTACGACAGGCAAGGGGTATAGTGCATGTTATTCTACCACCCACACCCCCATGGTTATCAATAAAACGTCACGCAGTGAGACGAGGAAAGATTTTTTCGGCACAAATAAAGTATGCACCATTAATCATTTATATTCATTTTCCTTAAATTTGGATTAGAACGAATTTCGGGAGATTATTTTGTTTTTTCGGGATTTCTGGTGTGTTGCAAAAAAAATCGGGAGATCTGAAATTTCGGGGGACCTGGCAACACTGGGTGTACTCGGGAGCTGCCCCCACATTCATTTTTTCCAGGTAGTAATTCATTTGTGTACCAAGTTTGGTTTAGAGCTGTGCTGAAACGCACATACATCCATAATCTCGGTCATGTTGGACATTTTCTTTTTTACCCCTTCCCACCCCCGTGCCGATAAGGCTGAACTTGGATTTAAACGACATCCGGAGTGTCACTATTCATCTCAGGGACCCCGAAAACTATGGATTCTACATTAATATTAGTCGTGTTCTGTTATTTGTATACTTCACCCCCTTTCCACCCCCGCCCAAAGGGGGGATAGGCGTGTCTTACCTCCGCACAGTATTTTTTTTACCGATAGTAAGTCATATGTGTACCAAGTTTGGTTATGACAGCTATCCTGAAACATGCACATTCATAATCTCGGCCATTTTGGAGTTTTTCACCCCTTCTCAACCCCATGCCGATAAGGGCTGAACTTGGACTTAAACAACATCCAGAGTGTCACCATTCATCTCAGCGATCCTGAAAACTACAGATTGGACGCTTGGACACCTTTTGGGGTGCTAGGGCTGTCTTACTACACACACACACACACACACACACACACACCCCTCCCCACCCCTCCTCCACCACTGTGCTTTTCTCCAAACAGTAAGTCATCTGTGTACCAATTTATGAGTTAAAAATATTTAAACAGAATGTCTTACAAATAGCGAAAGTAACACGTGCTATTTTTTTTTTTTTTTTTTGTCAGTGGCTTTACGTCGCACCGACACAGACAGGTCTTATGGCGACGATGGGATCCCATTGTCGGCAGCCCTTAAGATGGTTTTCCGTGGTTTCCCATTTTCACACCAGGCAAATGCTGGGTCTATACCTTAATGAAGGCCACGGCCGCTTCCTCCCCATTCCTAGGCCTTCCCTATCCCATCGTCGCCATAAGACCTATCTGTGTCGGTGCGACGTAAAGCAAAAAAAAATGGGAAAACACGGAAAACCATCTTCAAGGCTGCCGACAGCGGGATTCGAACCCACTATCTCCTGGATACAAGCTTATAGCCGCGCGCCCCTGACCGCACGGCCAACTAGCCCGGTTTACGTGCTATTCACAATCCTGATCGTGGTAAGCCTATGGAAATGTGGATCCAGTAACCATAAGTATCTCGGCAAATTTACCCTAGTTAGAAATCGGCTTTGTAACTAGCGAAAGCACATCGGTGCTATTCACAATAATTATGCTGATAAGAATACGGAAATGTGGTTCCAGAAACAATCAGTATCCCAGTAGATTGACTCTAGCTATGATTTTAAAATGTTTAAGCAGAATCTCTCCTGGCCTTGCCTGCACTCACGCATGTGTCTACTTCGAACACTAGGCCTGCGTCCGACTCGTTGGCTGAACGGTCAGCGTACTGGCCTTCGGTTCAGAGGGTCCCGGGTTCGATTCCCGGCCGGGTCGGGAATTTTAACCTTAATTGGTCAATTCCAATGGCACGGGGGCTGGGTGTATGTGTTGTCTTCATCATCTTTTCATCCTCATCACGACGCACAGGTCACCTACGGGTGTCAAATAGAAAGACCTGCACCTGGCGAGCCGAACCCGTCCTGGGATATCCCGGCACTAAAAGCCATACGACATTTCATTTCACCAGGCCTGCATTCTGCTGTAGAATCCTTGAGTTGACGTTGCCATGGTTACGGACTGTCATTTCATTATTTCAACGTTATTAGAGGTGTTCGTTCGTGTTTAAAAGTCATAACTGTATGAAAACGCATCAGTAAAGGATGTATTTTCAGCAATAGTATTTGTTAAATACTATAGAATTCTAATTTGAGCAGCCTGATGTTAGGAAGTATTGCTAGGTTATGTGATAGGTTAAGTGTACCCACTGAGCTTTTATGAATTGTCTAAAGTACTCTAAAGTTTATCATTTAATTATGATTATTACTAGAATGTGTTAGTGTAGTGGGGCGAACGTGTAGAGTGCCTGGATGTAGGCCTACATCCAATTACCGTTCAAATAAGGAGGTGGCTATCTCAACATTTGCGTTTCCAAGCTATAAGGAGAAGCGAGCTAAATGGATTTATGCTATACACCGATCTAATTTTGAACTCAGTAAATATGCCTGTGTCTGTATTAAACATTTTTCCGAAAGTCACATAATTCGAGTTGATACTGCAAAACGACCAGATGGTTCCGTTTTAACTGTGCCTAGGGTAAATCAAAAACTGACGATGCTGTGCCAACTATATTTCCTGGGCAGCCGTCATATATGTCTCAACCTACACCTGCCAAACGAAAATCGCTAGAAGAAGGAGACAAGATATCAAATTATGAGGACTTGTTGTGTAAGTTAACAACCTTAAATGTACTTGAATTTCCTACCAAAATTGATATCAATAAAATTTTATTTTACAAGCTTCAAACCAAATTCATGCTTGCTACAGCTGTGCAGAGAGGGGTTGAAAGAGCCTACAGATTTTGTTTTTCAAATTTCTGTGGAGGGCTACACTTTATTTCATACCTTTATATCTGATTTTGAAGATGCCTTTTTGACCACCGAAAGTCACAGGGATGTTTTTACAAACTTTTTGAAAATGAAAGTTGAAGAAACTGGCAATTACTGTGATAAGTGTGTGTGTGGTAGGCTATAGAGTTCATTAGTATTGTGTCCAACATCTGCCACATTTTCGGAAACATTTTTAGTAACAATTATTCCAAAATAATTAACAACAACACTGTGCGCACAAACAAGCGTAAAAAATAACATTTTAGAGACAACAGTTCACCTATTGAGCATCAAATGATTTGTTATGGAGGGCTACATGTTAATTCAGGCCTTGATATCTGATTCAAAGATGTATTTTTAAACAGTGGAAATCGTAGGGATCTTTCTTTCAATGATTTGATAATGGAAGTTGAAAAACCTGGTAATTTCTGTGACAAGTATGGGTGTGAGCTGCAGAGTTAATGAGCGTTGTGTTCAAGATCTATCATATCATAGTAAACATTTTCCTGTCATTCATAAATAATTAATTAATAACACTATGTGCTCAAATAAGTGTAATATAATGGCATTTTAGAAACAGCAACAGTTTGCCTAGTGACCATCATACTACTTTTTAAATTGTGGAAAGCTACACATTAACTCATACCTTGATATCTGATTCAAAGATATATTTTTAGACAGTGGAAATTCTAGGGATGTTTCTTTCAATGTTTTCAATGTTTTGATAATGAAAGTTGAAAAACCCGTGACAAGTGTGGGTGTGTGCTGCTGAGTTAATGAGTGCTGTGACCAAGATCTGTCATATTTTGGAAAATACGTTTTTTTAATTTATTCATGTGCTTAGGCAAGCATAAAAGAATTGCATTGTTTTGTTGTTGTTTCCAAGTTTTCATTCCCCACCCTGAAGGGGTGGGGCGGGCCACGTAGAGGGTGTCGCCCTCTCTCTGGCCAGGAGAGATGACGGGGTTGAGAAGATGTGAGAAAAGAGAGAGGTGGGTAATGTGGTATGAAGAAGTTAAGGAGGTGAGAATAACGGATGTGTAGGATATTTATTGCTTTGCGGAGAGATGTACAAATACTTATATAGGAGAGAAACCAAGAAGGGAAGGTTTAACCAAGGTTGCAAGGGATAAGATGAGCTGCAAGGATGTAATAGAAGGAAGAGAAGTTAACAAGAGAAGTGAGTAGAAGGCTAAGGAGGTGAGAGGTTGGCGATGGTGGCGAAAAGTAACGGGGTGGGGGTGGATTAGGTCGGAGATGTGTACTAGGTGGGTGAGGAGAAGGGGCAGGCCGGGGACGGCGACGATGTGTGGTACGTCGGGGCGAGGTTTGAGGAGGCGAGCGAGATGGTTCAACTCGATGGTGGCGGCCATAGAGGTTTATCCCGTTGTCGATGAGGCGTTGAGCGTCTTCGGAAGTTGGAAGATGGAGTCTGACTAAGAAGGTCGGGCCGTCGACGTTGTGGATGCGAAACGCTCTTCGCACGGGCAGTCCTGACTGGCGGAGTTCCTGGGCGATGACGTCAGTTGGTATACTTGGTTCCACACCGCGAACGACGCAGCTATACAGGATATTACGGTCCGAAGGTGGTGGCGTCGATGGTGGACGTAACATACTTCCAGGAGTATCAGGAGTAATAGTTCCCTCGGCAGGTAGCTGAAGAGATATGTTCTGAGGACATGATAGATCAGGGGTGGGAGGGGTGGGGAGAGAAGACATCATAAGGGGGAAAGGATGGGACATCGTTGTGGTGGTAATAGGAGTGTTGAGTGAGGTGTGCGCAGAGGTGGTAGTGGTGGTAGTAGTAATGGTAGTAACGGTGGTGGTGTAGCTAGAGGACAAGAGTGCTGGTGGTGACGGGGATGGAGGGGTTGTGATGGGCGAAGCGGCTGGAGCAGGTGCGTTGTCCATGAGCTGCGCGAAGACGTTGGAAGGAGTAGATTCCACACGGTGAAGGCGATGTTGGATGAACACACCATTATCGTGAAGGTTGAAGTAGGCATCTGCAGAGTCGATATACAGAAGTACATCCGGTGATGGTGCGGGGCCGTCGTAGAGTCGTGCGGCACTATGAACGCCGAGGATGCGCAGATCGGTCTGGATGGCTTCGTCGGAGATTGCAAGGTCAACATCACGGACTATACAGGTATAATACATGGCGGGAAGGCCGACTTCCAACTTGGTGTCTGGCCGATATGCTTTGTTGGGTCGGCTGGGTGCGATGTTAGAGTTGCTGCGTCACCCGGCCGAATCAAAAATAGTTTGGGATGAGGTAATGGAGAAGACAGTCCACTGTAGAGACAGACGACGAAAGCCCCCCCTCCATTGGTTTGAGAAAACCATTCGCCTATATTTGTGTATTCGTATATATACTTTTGATAGTGTTTCTTCTGTGTTTTGTGTTTATAGGCTTATTATTGCATTTTCTTTGTCAAATTATGATAAAAAGTATCGTATCAGCAATATAGGAATTACACGCGACGACGGAGAGTGAGCACTATACGCGTGACGCCACAACTGTTGGTAGCAGGCCTCTATATATCAAGATGGCCGTGCTATAGCGGTTGGTTTTAGGGCCATAAAACATGGTTTTCGGCGTCCCGTAGGAACATGCCGAGATTTGCTATTCACGTCGGGTGGCTTAAAATGAACTGTGTCTCGTCCTTGTACGATAATTCGATATTTCACCTATATTAGCCTATGCTACTGTGCCAAAAGGCCTAAAAAAGAGAATGGAGCGGGCTGTCCAAATTTGTTGTAGACAGTGTTACCCGCAGTGTCCTAGAAGGTTAGGTATACAAAATTTGGTTCAGATTGGTGGACCGGTATAGATTTCTATAAGGAACAGACAGACAGACGGACGGACAGATATTCTGCTTTGTATAGATAAATAAATAAACATTTAATTATTTATTTATTGCATAGGCCTACTATTAGGTTATTTTACCCCACTTACAGAGTGTCACGCTTCGTGTACATCATTACATTATATTGTTACCAAAAATCTTCTACAGTGCGATACAGATAATATGTCTTATGGTGATGATGGGACAGGAAAGTGCTGGGAGTGGGAAGGAAGCAGCCGTGGCCTTAAGGTACAAATCCAGCATTTGCCTGATGTGAAAATGGGAAAGCACGGAAAACCACTTTCACGGCTCCCGACAGTGGGTTTCGAACCCACCATCTCCCGAATGCAAGCTCACAGCTGTGCGACCCTATCCGCACGGCCAACTCGCTCGGTGCGATATAAGTAACATTCGCGAATGAAGCATTAGAAACAAAGTAAAATACAACATTTTTAAGTGTGTAACCCTTTCTTTCTCCAGAGCCAAAGTGCCGATAACTTTCACTTACCTGATGTTAAGGGGAACTTGAAGAAAGTCATATTACAATGACCTGGGTACAGTATATTATTCGATGCCAAGTTATCATCACGAAGTCCGGCTCCATGGCTAATTGGTTAACGTGCTGGCCTTTTGTCACAGGGGTCCCGGTTTCGATTCCCGGCAGGGTCGGCAATTTTAACCATAATTAATTAATTCCGCTGGCACGGGGGCTGGGTGTGTGAGTCGTCTCCATCATCATTTCATCCTCATCACAACGCGCAGGTCGCCTACGGGTGTCAAATAAAAAGATCTGCAACTGGCGAGCCGAACTTGTCCTCGAACACTCCCGGCACAAAAAGCCATACGCCATTTCATTTCATTTCATTGCTTGTTTACTTATTGAGCTCTCCTTGGGCCATGACCGGTATTGTACATAAATAAAAAAATTAAATAATAAAATAACAACGCATAACATAATAATTTGCATTCTAAATAATGTATATAATGTATTTTTTCCCACAACTTATATCTTAGATTGCATTCGCGTAATGGTGGGTTCGAATCGGCAGCACTGAAGATGGGTTTCTATGATTTCCTATGTTCACACAGTGTGAATTACTTTACCTTAATTAAGGCCACGGCCGTTTCCGTCCTAGTCCTAACATTGCCCTATCTCCTTGTCGTGAGTTATTGGGACGTTAAAGTAATTGCATAATTCTTAGGGGCACGGGGTGGGCATACAGCTGAACGCTATTTCCCACTTACTGGTGAGGTTAAGAATAATGGAAGGTATCGGGAAAAGGGCCACGAAGTGCGTGTAAGTCTCGAAAACCTAACACCGTCGGGGTAGGAAGAGGTGACTAAGCGAGGTAAGACAGGAAAGATGAAAGTGAGGAGCCCTGCACAAGTAAGTGGAAGCCATGCCAGGCTCAGCTAGAGGAACAATGGTTGCCCACCCATGTTCCCAAGTTCAGAGCACCTGGTCCCCCTTTTAGCCGTCGAGGAGTTGAGTCCCTCGTATCCAGCTGCTGTGAAATGGATGTTCTGTCTCTGGCGCAGCATGGGAGAGTTCGACGAGGGGTCGGCAAGGAACAGTGAACAAAGACTGTTGTGAGTGTACGGACAGTGTACCACGTACAAAATTGCGAAGCTCTATCGTGCGCAAGCTGTGAACTAAGAGGCTGTAAATGAAATGGCGTATGGCTTTTAGTGCCGGGAGTGTCCGATTGATCTGACGCCCGTAGGCGACCTATGCGTCGTGATGAGGATGAAATTATGATGAAGACGACACAACACCCAGCCCCCGTGCCAGCGAAATCAATCAATCAATGACGTTTAAAATTCCCGACCCTGCCGGGAATCGAACCCGGCACCCCTGTGACCAAAGGCCAGCATGCTAGCCATTTAGCCATGGAGCCGGTCTAAGAGGCTGTGATCGTGTATTTTTTTATGCTATTTGTTCGGGGCGTTGACCCATGTGGATCTTTTGCCCACATGAGGTAAGACAGGAAAGATGAAAGTGAAGAGCCCTGCACAAGTAAGTGGAAGCCATGCCAGGCTCAGCTAGAGGAACCATGGTTGCCCACCCATGTTCCCAAGTTCAGAGCACCTGGTCCCCCTTTTAGCCGTCGAGGAGTTGAGTCCCTCGTATCCAGCTGCTGTGAAATGCGTGTAATTGGAATGGTGGTAGTGTGGAATTTTGTGTGTGGGAAAAGGAAGATTAAGGACGTCACAAACACCCAGTTCCCAGGCCAGGGATATTAATCATTACAATTTTAAAAACCTCACCCGGCCGGGAATCGAACCTGGGGCCGCCGGGTGACAGGCGGACGCGTTGCCCCCTACACCACGGAACAGCGAGTATAATTGAGGAAATACTTCCTTTCTTCTTTTTTTTTTTTTTTTTTACAATTTGCTTTACGTCGCACCGACAGGTCTTATGGCGACGATGTGGTAGGAAAGGCCTAGGAATGGGAAGGAAGCGGCCGTGACCTTAATTAAGGTGCAGCCCATCATTTGCCTGGCGTAAAAATGGGAAACTACGGAAAAACATCTTCAGGGCTGCCGACAGTGGGGTTCGAACCCACTATCTCCCGGATCTAAGCTCACTACTGCGCGCCCCTAACCACACTCCCGGTGTAAATACTTTTAAAATGCTCTTGTTATATATAATTCTTGAATTCTATATCGTACAAAATATCATCATCACCATCTGTTTACCCTCCAGGGTCGGCTTTTCCCTCGGACACAGCGAGGGATCCCACCTTGGTCGGGGATACAACTGGGGAGAATAACCAGTACCTCGCCCAGGCAGCCTCACCTGCTATGCTGAACAGGGGCCTTGTGGAGGGGTGGGAAGATTGGAAGGGATAGGCAAGGAAGAGGGAAGGAAGCGGCCGTGGCCTTATGTTAGGTACCTTCCCGGCATTCGCCTGGAAGAGAAGTGGGAAACCACGGAAAACCACTTCCAGGATGGCTGAGGTGGGAATCGAAACCACCTCTACTCAGTTGACCTCCCGAGGCTGAGTGGACCCCGTTCCAGCCCTCATACCACTTTTCAAATTTCGTGGCAGAGCCGGGAATCGAACCCGGGCCTCCGGGGGTGGCAGCTAATCACGCTAACCACTACACCACAGAGGCGGACCGTACAAAATATGCTGTCCATAACTCCCCTCTACCGCTTTACCACTCACTATCTCTCTCCTGCTACGCGGCTCGCTCTCAGCCCTAATAGCCCAGGGCTACTCCATCCCGTAGCAGATATCCCTGGCCAGTCCGCCACAATCCAAGATATAAATGACACGAAGAAAAAAAATATCCGTACGAAGTAATTAAATTCTTCGTTCTCATGGCCCTTCTTACACACTTACACTAGTGATTCGGGAAGTTCTTCAATTCTATGAACCAGTAACATAATTAAAGACTTCCACGGAATAAGGATGTAACCAACAACATTTTGAAAAATGAGATTTCAGTGGGAATAGGGTGTATCATCACGCCTCTATGCTGTGAGTCACCTTACATCATAACTATCTATCTTGACCCCGACTAGAAATCCGTCGCACTGTGTCACTTCCATAAAATCCTTCATTTTTCACAGCCATTTTACCTTACCTCATATTTCAAATTTCTCTCATCCTATCACAGTCTTAACACTAGATCTATTACTAATTCCATCATTGCTTTACCTACCCATACAACTCCCATTTACGATAACTCATTCACAGTAATTGCCTGCCGCGAGTGGAACCTTCTTCCCGAAAGTATCAGAGGGTTAAGCGCTGCACTTTCAAAGAAGCACTTTGGAGATATTTTATGCGGCAATAAGGAGCACGTGTAAACTTGATGCTGCTACTCACAACCATTCTATTATCATGGTACAAGATTAGTTAAACATTCTTAATTGTTTTATTTTTCAAATATTAATAAATTATATGTATTACCTCATCTTTTACAAGTAGGATATTAGTTTTACGAATATTTCCTTATACTATATTTTTTCAACTCAAATTATTTTCATCGCTCATCATGTTTGCATTATCATTAATTTAATATATAGGCTACTTAATCGAATTATTGTGATGTAATAGAATGTAATATACCGGTACGTATATTTCAGAGCGTGGTTAGATGGAAGAGAAGGTTTGAGGGCCTTAATCTTGCCAGGTAAAATAAAACATTACTAACTAACTAATTAACTATGTCTTACAGCTGAACATCAAGCTGGTTTATAGCCAGCAGAACTTTGTCCTCCGTGGTGTAAGGATGGAGCATCAGTCAAGATGCTTGTGTTGCTTCATCACCAGATGTAATAGATCATTTTAAGAAAAGGACTTACACGAAATCACATCTATATTTGTCCTCCAGGGGCTGCCTGGGCGATGCGGTAAAGGCGTACTCAGTTCACCCGGAAGGACGTGGGTTCGAATCCCCGTCAGGAAGTCGTAAAATTTAAGAAACGAGATTTCCACTTCCGGAGGTGCATATGGCCCTGAGGTTTACTCAGCCTACACCAAAAATGAGTACCAGGTTAATTCCTGGGGGCAAAGGCGGCCGGGCGTAGAACTAACCACTCTACCCCATCACGTGCCGAGGTTAACAATGGTGGAAGCCTTTACCTTCCACTCCTCCAAGGGCCTTCTTGGCCTGTACGGAGGTGACGTTGCTTTTTTTTTTTTTGCTTTATTGTCCTCCAAAAACCGTAAAAGTACAGCAATCAGCGTCAAATATTTTATTGACATTTTTATTGTTATTGTTGTTATGTCTATTATTACACTAATGTTATTATGTGCTATAGTTTGTGTTCCAAGTACATATACAGGCTTTATCATCTATTAGATACAAATGTAAGATTATTTTATATTGCAACACTTCCAGTTCACACATTATTTTTAAAACTTTTTTTAAAACCTTAAGTTATAACAATAACAACAAAATATTTTTAAATAGATGAAGTCATTTGTACATTTGCATATTAAATTGGTTCAAGTAATGTATACCATGAAATAAACCGCGAAAATAATTGTCCTCTCTCCTGAAAAAATACTGATTTATTGGCTACATCCTTATTCCGGGCAGATCTTCAATTATACAATTGTAATAATATTTAATTTTATAATAAAAGATAAGGCGAAAGGAGATCATGCAGGCATTTGGAATATTTGGAAATAAAGACTCCCGTTCGTTCTTCGAAGCGTCGCATCATCTGCCTTTCTTCCCTCTCTGATTAGTATTAACAGTAAAACAGCAATCACCACCACCAATCAGTGAGCCTCGGGGTTATGAACCTCTCTGGAGGCGGAATTCTTTCTTCTTTCTTTTTAATCTGTTTATCCTCGAGGGTTGGTTTTTCCCTCGGACTCAACGAGGGATCCCACCTCTACCGCCTCAAGGACAGTGTCCTGGGGCTTCAGACTCTGGGTCAGGGATACAACTGGGGAGGATGACCAGTACCTCTCCCAGCCGGCCTCACCTGCTATGCTGAACAGGGGCCTTGCGGGGGGGGGATGGGAAGATTGAAAGGCATAAACAAGGAAGAGAGAAGGAAGCGGTCGTGGCCTTAAGTTAGGTACCATCCCGGCATTTGCCTGGAGGAGAAGTGGGAAACCACGGAAAACCACTTCCAGGATGGCTGAGGTTGGAATCGAACCCACCTCTACTCAGCTGACCTCCCGAGGCTGAGTGGATCCAGTTCCAGCCCTCATACCACTTTTCAAATTTCGTGGCAGAGCCGAGAATCGAACCCGGGCCTCCGGGGGTGGCAGCTAATCACACTAACCACTACACCACAGAGCAGGACAAGGCGGAATTCTCATTTCCAAATGTTTCGACTTCTTGACAGTGATTCAAACCATTACCCTACCTGGTGAACAGAGCACGCCTTTGCCACGACCTTTAAAGCAATAGTTTAAACCATAATAGTCGGCAACAATGAAGTAATGTTAGTTTCCTCATTGTCCACCTTTCACGCATGATTGAGGAGGAAATTAGACATCAATAACGTGATGTCGATAATGGTGCAGGAAAATCATGAGGATACTGCAACACCAGAAATATGTGTCATAATCTCATAAACTATTCACGATTGTGTCACTAAATATACGAAAGCATTCTACAAAGCTGCTGCTAATTGTGTAATTGGAACGCAAGTTCCTTTCGTGGCATCACGCAGTCTAGAAACTCCCCACTGCGAAATCTACGGTAAAAAATAACATCACTTCCTGGTAAATGCCCCGAGTTCTTTTTGTCGTCATTATAATGATAGAAGGAAAGCATTAATCATTTCACTCACTCCAGGACAATCACCTTGATGTTTCGATGGAGATTACTGTCGTTCTCTCTCATCTAAAAGGCGTCTCCAAAAAACCATAAAATGTAAGTAAGTGTGACGTAAAAATCAATAAACATTATTATTAATATTCTTTCGTTTCGGCCTGCTATCGGCTAAGCTAATTCAATCGTTTCCTGTTTTGAACGTTAGCGCTCATCCAGTATTCCCGCATCCTTCTTCGGTAACCTTCCTTCCATTCTTCGGTCCACATCTTGCTTGTCTTAGGTTTTTTTCGAAAACTCTGACGACCTTCAAGTTTCTTCTTTAAAGGGTCAAGTTGCAAGATGTCATCACGTAAGATCCAGAATTATTGTCAATACATTTCCACTTCGGTGAACCAGACACCTTTATTTTTCTTATTCAAAAAGTATTAATATTACAAAAAATACGTTCAGAAGGATATCATAATGTAATTTCATCGATTGCAAATGTTAAAAACATTGAAGCTCTTTAGGCTGTTTTTCTTCTTCTCCTTTATCTGTTTACCCTCCAAGATCGGTTTTTCCCTCGGACTCAGCGAGGGATCCCACCTCTACCGCCTCAGGGGCAGTGTCCTGGAGCATGAGACTTCGGGGCGGGGGATACAACCGGGGAGAATGACCAGTACCTCGCCCAGGCGGCCTCACCTACTATGCTGAACACGGGCCCTGCGGGGGGATGGGAAGATTAGAAGGGACAGGCAAGGAAGAGGGAAGGAAGCAGCCGTGGCCTTAAGTTAGGTACCATCCCGGCATTTGCCTGGAGGAGAAATGGGAAACTACGGGAAACCACTTCCAGGATGGCTGAGGTGGGAATCGAACCCACCCCTACTCAGTGGACCTCCCGAGGCTGAGTGGACCCCGTTCTAGCCCTCATACCACTTTTCAAATTTCGTGGCAGAGCCGGGAATCAAACCCGCTCCTCTGGGGGTGGCAGCTAATCACACTAACCACTACTCCACAAAGGTGGACTTAGGATTTTCAATCGTGAAATGTTCGGCTCCATGGCTAAATGGTTAACGTGCTGGCCTTTGGTCACAGGGGTCCCAGGTTTGATTCCCGGCAGGGTTCGAGAATTTTAACCATAACTGGTTAATTTCGCTGGTAAGGGGGCTCGGTGTATGTGTCGTCTTCATCATCATTTCCTCCTCATCACTACGCGCAGGTCGCCTACGGGTGTCAATTCAAAAGACCTGCATCTGGCGAGCCGAACTTGTCCTCGAACACTCCCGGCACTAAAAGCCATTCGCAGTTATACATATCGTGAAATGACCAGCGTTTCACCCCAGTGGCAGCGTTGCCAAACTCTGAGATGGTCAGTATCGTACAATAACACCAAAAAGATGGATTTTTTTCAAAAGAGGATCGTACGACTTAAAATAACCATTACAATATTCGCTATTTAAGTCGCTTTACAGACGCATTAGCTCACCTACGCAGCAGCTTGCTTCTCAGGAAGCTGACTCATTCGATTCTTGGTTAATAATATAGAATTTCCGAAAAGTCGAGTACCTCTGCTTCGGGCCGCACGTAAAACCGTATGTACCGCGGATTAACTACAACACGATAGCTAGGTGTCCCACAACCGCAACTCCACATTTAAACAGGTTAGGATGCAGAATAAATATGTCATTGTGCTAATATGTGAAATACAGTATCAAAGATACGAGCCCCCCCTGGTGACCATGATCGTTAAGGCGCTGAAGTTAGCCGGTTCGAGTCCCGTTGGCCGAAAAAAAATTCACCATCAGAATGTTGGCCGGCAGGGTAGGAGAGGTGATGTTGTACAATTTCTAATCACTAGATTGAGTGCCAAAAGCCTGGATTAAATCCAAACCTCTCCGCATTGCTCATATGGAGTGAGGGCATATGACGCTGTTGATGGTGATTCGTCCGACGAATGGGGACGTTAAGCCTTGAGCAGACCCCTTGGTGATATTCGACAGAAGTAAGCTATGTGCCGGCACCGGGCTTCACCCTCTCCCTACTATCATATATCACGTCATTCATTTCATCTCATTAACTCCTCTGATGAGGTTGACGTCAAGAAGGGCATCCGGTCATAAAAACTCGCCACGACAGATTCATCTCACCTCATACCCGACCCCGTAGGGACAAGGGTTGGACAAACAAACAGTATCAAGGATACGAAAATAATTCTTATTTAGATTACTCAAGAATGGGGTAATTTGTAAGGAAGTAGTCAACATGGGATGTAGTCACTGAAGTGCCTTACCTCATAGCTAGAAATCGTCATCATCGTCATCATGATCATCTTCTTCTATGGAACCTTTGTCCGGCTCCGTGGCTAAAAGCTTAGCGTGCTGGTCTTTGGTCACTGGGGTCCCGGGTTCGATTCCCCGCAGGGTCGGGAATTTTAACCATAATTGGTTAAGTCCCCTGACACGGAGACTGGGTGTATGTGTCGTCTTCATCATCATTTCATCCTCATTACGACGCGCAGGCCGCCTACGGGCATCAAATCAAAAGACCTGCACCTGGCGAACCGAAGTCTTCGGACACATCCCGACACTAAAAGTCATACGCCATTTCATTTCATTTTTATGGAACCTTTAGGCACATTCACAAGTAGAAGGTTCTGAAGTACCCGTACTTGAGCTTGCTGCCTTAGTCATCCTCCTGAGCGTGTTCTCGACGGTTTGAAATCTTTACACGTACCACTGACTCGAGCACACTGACTGCCCACTGTAGAAGTAATTAGCCTATTCCTGTTTTTGACATTAATGAGATTAATTTTGCTGACTATTCGTTTACAATCAGCTTTCGAGTGAGGGAGTGACAAAACAGAGAGTGCGGGAAACTCACATTCGTCAAACGTGTTTGTACCTCCTGTAACTTACCCCAAAATTAATCTACTTCAGAGCAGGCTGTAATACCATCATTGACTTCGACAATCTGCTGAAGGCATGGTGTACTGATTACAATACAGGCGCGAGACCGTGAAGTAACACAGAAAGAAAAAAGCCCATTCTTGGTAAATTCCCTTTGGAAATCTCACTATTCGAAAAGCCTCTCCCTCTCTTTCCAACTTGTCATCTATGATAGAACATAACCTGCACGAATAAAAGAAAGAACAAAAATCCGCGTATTTTACAGGGAAAAGAAGACAAATTTACGATTCGTCATAGGATCGTACACTATACTGAGAGTCAACTCAAGACCTTAGCGGTCCCTTTGATGTTAGTCAGACTTCTGGTCGGTGAAAAGGCTTCCGCAGCGCTAAATAGTTCCGTAGGTTTGTTACTTGTTCCTGAAGTCAGAAGATTCCTTCCGTTTGGTTAGATATTCTGGTGAACTGACTTGACGAATTAAAAAATTTTGCCCTGTATAAATGTGGAAAAGATATCACATGTTGTATGTTATTCGGGTTCGTTACCAACTCCTATATTTCATACGTAGATGGCTATGAATAGTTACTGTTCTCAGTGGTGCATGTAGCAAAATAATAATAATTTAATATGAGATTGATATCTTATTGCACTGTGTACTTGGTAAGCTTTGTTCGAGTTCATTCCATTGCTGATAAGTTCGCATAATATTTGCGACGTTGAAAATGGATACAAGAAAACTGTTGGCAATACTGGTTGCAACGACAGTTCAGTATTCATAATGGCTACCAGCTGTATGCAACACGTGTGTGATGCTGTGGCGCTGGAGTCCCCTGTGAAATACTTTAAAGCTAACAAAAGTGGAGAAAAATTAAGTAGGAAATCTAAACACATTGTTTTAAACGTTTACAGTAGCCTACGAGATTAGAATCCGCTGTGGACTGTGGAAGACGTGGTGAAAAAGACCGCGCAGCTGACCGGCGTTTCTGTGTACAGTGTTTACGCCGCTCGCGTAGAATTTAAACTCCATGGAAGATCCAAGTCTCCAGCGAAAGGTCGAAAGGGAATGCTTATGTTTTCTTGTGGTGCTATATCGTACGCTCTCCTGTGGCTGTATGTCGTGAGCCTTTTTGATGACATGTTTCTGTAAAGTCGCTGAACATTGTTTTATGAAAGTGTCTCATTATGTAAACAAGCAGTCAAGGTGATGAGGAAAATGTCATTCAACTAAGCTGCATGCTCGTTCGGTTGTTCGTCAGTAGGCCTATGTGTCAGCTCAGTTCGAACTATGCACTCGCCGTAAATAAAACGGGAAGGGCGTTGACACGGTATGGGAATAGGATCCTTGGCGTATTCGATTATAATAATAATAATAATAATAATAATAATAATAATAATAATAATAATAATAATAATAATTTGTACTTTATATTCGTAATCGCTCTCTAACTGCAGAAATGTTGTCATGAGGGGATCGTGAGTTCGTTTTTACCTTCCGAATGACGAGACTACAATATTAACAACATTCCTGGAAACATTGTATTTTGCAATCCCACTCACAGGTGGGTTTTTCAGCTTGTTGAACTGCCACTGACAGTCGTAGCACGAGAGCGCAGTCGTACACTTATGTTCTAAGTCCCCATGTGCCTCACACAAATTGCTTTATGAAATAAAAATAACCCTTGCTTCTCTTGCCTCGGTATTCGTCAGTAATCTGTATGTATATATTGGTCAATAAAGGAATAAATAGGTATGGTACGTAATCAAAGTACAGCTATGTGAAAGGAAGTGATTTCTTTTGATGCTTCACTATTTGAGAATGAAGTACTTGTCAGATAGACGCACGACGTTAATAATAAGCTGGTCCTGGCGGAGATGGAGAACGGAGACGGGAAGGGGGAACAGGGGACGTGCTCACATGCGGAAGGATACTTTTCCTAAGCTCTTGACTTGACTTTCAGTATAGGCATACGATCCGTGGGTTGGATCGTACGATAGTACACAGCATCGAGTTATCGTACATGCACGATCCAGATTGTACGGTTGGCAACGCTGAGCAGTGGGCTCATCAGCGGTAGTGCGCCGTTGAGACACTACTGCAAGCCTCTTATGTAGGACAATGAACTTCATTTTTTATATAAAGGCCAAATGCAGGCATTTATTCAAGTGGAGGCACATGCATCCCCTAGTGCAACCTCACTGCACTGTCCCACGGCGCACTAGCGCCAGCGTCTTGGAAAGGTGTAGTTAGTGCTCAGCTGTAGAAGCATTGTAAACAAAGGAATCGAATTAAGTAATTTAATAGATATATACTTACCAGATATAGCAATAGGAGTTGAATCATAGCTGAGAAATGATATAATGGATGCAGAAATATTCTCATGGAACTGGAGTGTGTATCGTAGAGACAGGATAGGAATGGTAAGAGGGGATGTATTGATTCTGGTGAAAGAAGAATTTGTAAGCTACGAATAAATTAAGGATGAAAAACATTAAATTCTGGGTGTAAGGCTCATCTCTAAAGATAATAGGCAACTTGATGTCTTTGGAGTGTACAGACCGGGAAACGGTAGCGCTGACGCAGATTGAGAATTATTTGATAACATAATCAGCTATGTTGGAAATGATATGGAATGGAATGTGATAGTAGCAGGTGATCTCAAATTACCAAATGTCAATTGGGAAGGTAATGCGAACGACAGGAAGCATGACCAACAAATGGCAAATAAGTTAATATGGGAAGGGCAGCTGATTCAGAAAGTGATGGAACCAACTAGAGGGAAGGATATTTTGGATGTAGTGCTGACAAAACCAGATGAGCTCTATAGAGAACCCGAAGAAATAGATGGTATTAGTGATCACGAAGCTGTCTTTGTCGTAGTTAAAAATAAATGTGAAAGAAAGGAAGGTATTAAAATTAGGACTATTAGGCAGTACCATATGGCTGATAAAACAGGCATGAGGGAGTTTTTAAGAAGTGACTATGATCGCTGGAAAATTGTAAATAAAAATGTAAACAGACTCTGGGATGGGTTTAAAGCAATTGTTGAGGAATGCGAAAATAGGTTTGTACTTCTAAAGATGGTAAGGAACGGTAAAGATCCACTACATTATAACAGAGGCTAAGAAGGAGGTGCAGGTTGGAACGAAATAGAGTAAGAAATGGTTATGGAAGTAAGGAGAAATTGAAGGAACTTACTAGGAAATTGAATCTAGCAAAGAAGTCAGCTAAGGATAATATGATGGCAAGCATATTTGGTGGTCATATAAATTTTAGTGAAAAATGAAAAGGTATGTATAGGTACTTTAAGGCAGAAATAGGTTCAAACAAGGACATTCCAGGAATCATTAATGAACAAGGGGAGTGTGTATTCGAGGATCTTCAAAAGGCAGAAGTATTCAGTCAGCAGTATGTAAAGATTGTTGGTTAAAAGGATAATGTTCAGATATGGGAGGTGAGTAATACTAAAGAAGTATTAAAATTTACCTATGATAACTATGACATTTGCAATAAGATACAAAAGTTGAAAACTAGAAAAGCAGCTGGAATTGATCAGATTTCTGGGGATATACTAAAGGCAATGGGTTGGGATATAGTACCATATCTGAAATACTTATTTGATTATTGTTTGGTTGAAGGAGCTATACTAAATGAATGGAGAGGTGCTATAGTAGCCCCTGTGTATAAAAGAAAGGGTGATAGACATAAAGCTGAAAATTACAGGTCAGTCAGTTTGACATGCATTGCATGTAAGTTTTTGGAAAAGCATTCTTTCTGATTATATTAGACATGTTTGCGAAATTAATAACTGGTTTGACAGAAGGCAGTTTGGGTTTAGGAAAGGTTAAAGCTTGTAGGATTTCAGCAAGATATAGCAGATATCCTGGATTCAGGTGGCCAAAAGGACTGGACTGCCATTGATTTATCTAGGCATTTGATAGGGTAGATCATGGGAGACTACTGGTAAAAATGAGTGCTATTGGACTTGACAAAAGAGTGACTGTATGGGTGGCTCTGTTTCTCGAAAATAGAACTCAGAGAATTACAGTAGGCGAAGCTTTATCTGACCCTGTAATGATTAAGAGGGGAATTCCTCATGGCAGTATTATTGGACCTTTATGTTTTCTTATATATATCAATGATATGTGTAAAGAAGTGGAATCAGAGCTAGGGCTTTTTGCAGATGATGTTATTCTGTACAGAGTAATACATAAGTTACAAGATTGTGAGCAGCTGCAGGGTGACCACGATAGTGTTGTGAGATGGACAGTGGGCAATGGTAGGATGATAAATGGGGTTTAAAGTCAGGTTATGAGTTTTACAAATAGGAAAAGTCCTCTCAGTTTTAATTACTACGTTGATGGGGTGTAAGTTCTTTTTGGGGATCATTGTAAGTATCTAGGTGTTAATATAATGAAAGATCTTTATTGGGGTAATCACATAAATGGGATTGTAAATAAAGGGTACAGATCTCTGTTTAGGGTTGTAGTAAGAGGGCATATAAGTCTCTGGTAAGACCCCAACTAGAGTATAGTTCTAATGTATGGGACCCTCACCAGGATTACTTGATTCAGGAACTGGAAAAAAATCCAAAGAAAAGCAGCTTGATTTGTTCTGGGCGATTTCCGACAAAAGAGTAGCGTTACAAAAATGTTGCAAAATTTGGGCTGGGAAGACTCGGGAGAAAGGAGACGAACTGCTCGATTAAGTGGTATGATCCGAGCTGTCAATGGAGAGATGGCGTGGGAGGACATCAGTAGACGAATAAGTTTGAGTGGTGTCTTTAAAAGTAGAAAAGATCACAATATGAAGATAAAGTTGGAATTCAAGAGGACAAATTGGGGCAAATATTCGTTTATAGGAAGGGGAGTTAGGGATTGGAATAACTTACCAAGGGAGATGTTCACTAATTTTCCAATTTCTTTGCGATCATTTAAGAAAAGGCTAGGAAAACAACAGATAGGGAATCTGCCACCTGGGCGACAGCCCTAAATGCAGATCAGTAGCGATTGATTGATTGATTGATTGATTGATTGATTGATTGATTGATTGATTGATTGATTGATTGATTGATTGATTGATTGATTGATTGATTGATTGATTGATTGATTGATTGATTGATTGATTGATTGATTGATTGATTGATTGGTTGATTGATTGATTGATTGATTGATTGATTGATTGATTGATTGATTGATTGATTGATTGATTGATTGATTGATTGATCGATTGATTGATTGATTGATTGATTGATTGATTGATTGATTGATTGATTGATTGATTGATTGATTGATTGATTGATTGATTGATTGATTGATTGATTGATTGATTGATTGATTGATTGATTGATTGATTGATTGATTGAACAATCCAACTGATGATCCCACTGCTACACTGGGGCGAAACGCTGGTAATTTCACGATTGAAAATGCCTAAAGAGCTTAAAGTAATTATTATTATTATTATTATTATTATTATTATTATTATTATTATTATTATTATTATTATTATTATTATTATTATTATTATTATTATACGTTTATTCCTATTGGGGTCCGCTCATCCTCCGGAGGTCAACTGAATAGAGTGGGTTTCAATTCCTTCCTCAGCCATCCTCTAAGTGGTTTTCCACTTCTCCTCCAGGTAAATGCCAGAATGGTACCTAACTTAAGGGCATGGCCGATTTCCCTCCCTCTTCCTTATCTATGTCTGCCAACATAGCAGGTGAGACCACCTGGATGAGGTACTGGTACTCCCCCAGTTGTATCACCGACCAAATATCTCACGCTGCAGGACACTGCCCTTGAGGCCGTAGAGGTAAGTGGGATCCCTCGCTGAGTCCGAGGGAAAAACCAACTCTGGGCGAAATATGAATTAAATAATAATAATAATAATAATAATAATAATAATAATAATAATAATAATAATAATAATAATAATACCACATACAAATTTTCATCAGTAAACCAGATGCCCTCCCACACTTTCTCACTACAGGAATCACGTACCTAAAATCTAAAAATAACAACACGGCAAATCCTGCTAACTACCGACCAATCACATGCCTACCAACTTTATACAAAATTATAACATCACTTGTAGCAAATAGAATCCAGAATCATTGCAAGTCCAATGACATCATCGCTGAGGAACAAAAGGGCTGCAAACGGTTCACAAAAGGCTGTAAAGAACAATTAATAATTGATGGCATAATCATGGAACAAGCATACCATAACAACCGAAATTTGCACACTTGTTTCATAGATTACAGAAAGGCGTTTGACTCAGTGCCACATTCCTGGCTTGTTGAGGTCCTTAGAGTATATAAAGTTGATTCTAAAATAGTGACATTCCTAGCAACTACCATGCAGACTTGGAAAACTACTATTAAGCTCCACAATGGAGAAGAATGTGAGATAACTGACCTCATACCAATTAAAAGAGGCATTTTCCAAGGGGATTCCCTCAGTCCGCTATGGTTTTGTCTTGCTCTGAACCCACTATCAGACTTACTGAGTTCAACCACATACGGACTCACTATCAAAAATAAGCAAAGAACAATCTACAAAATTTCACATCTACTGTATATAGATGATGTGAAACTGTATGCTGCATCACAAAGACAACTTGAACATCTTGTTTCAATTAACCACAATTTCTCCTCAGACATCTGCATGAAATTTGGACTCGATAAATTAGGAGGGGGTATTTCTCGGCACAGGGCATCCACTCTGAAGCAACAGATATCTCACCACTGACAACAAATGAAACATATCGATATCTTGGATATAACCAATCAGCAAGGATTCAACACAAGGACACAAAACAGGCATTGAGACTGACATATATTGAACGAGTAAGACGAATCGTGCGTTCTAAGCTCACAGAAAAAAGCATCGTTAAGGCCATCAACATGTTTGCTATAGCCTACCTGTTCTCACATACTCATTTGGAGTCATAAAGTGGACTACAACTGAGTTGAAGGATCTTCAAACGAAAATGAATGTATTACTGACAAAACACAACATGCATCATCCAAAATCAGCCTAAGATAGACTCACTCTGCCTCGTTCTGATGGTGGTCGTGGACTAATAGACCTTGAGAAATTACACAATGAACACATTACATCATTAAAGTGCTCCTTCAAACATAAATCAGAAATCTCTGCCCTACATAGTGCAATTGTTGTAGCAGATAACGGTTTTACACCCCTCAATCTGAGCACCCCGGCTTCACTTACAATGTCATTCTCCACAAATGAGGAAAAAGAAACCTCTTCATGGACGGTATCCAAATGAGTTAAATCAGCCATATATCGACAAACAAGCGTCGCATGAGTGGCTGACACACTCGGATATATACCCAGAGACAGAGGGCTTCACGTTCGCAATACAAGATCAAGTCATTGCCACAAGGAACTACAGAAAGCATATACTGCATGATCCGTCTGTCTATTCAGATCTGTGCCGACGATGTAATACATCTCCAGAAACCATCCAGCACATAACCTCAGGTTGTCAATTAATGGCAAACACAGACTACAAGTACAGACATGACCAAATTGCAAAAATCATTCACCAGAAATTAGCCCGACAAAATAACGTAATCCATTGTATCACAGCATATTGGAAGTACAAATCCCAATCAGTCTTGGAAAGTGAAAATTACAAAATTTACTGGGATAGAAGTATCATTACTGATAAAAATATTACCTGCAATAACTTTTGTAGATAAAAACAAGAAAATCTGCTTCATAATTGACATAGCATGCCCTAATACTCACAACCTCCAATCAACACATACAGAGAAGATTTCCAAATACACAGATCTGGCCACAGATATAAAAACCATGTGGAAACTTAACAATGTTATCATAATACCCTTAGTGATTGGATGTAATGGTATTATACCAAAGACACTACACAGGAGTATTGAAGCCCTTAATCTCCACCTTCTCACTTACTGAGAATTACAAAAGGCAGCAATCCTGGCCACTGGCTGAGTGGCTAGCCTTCTGACCCCAACTTGGAAGTTTCAATCCTGGCTCAGTCCGGTGGTACTTGAAGGTGCTCAAATACGTCAGCCTCATGTCGGTAGATTTACTGGCACGTAACAGAACTCCCGCAGGACTAAATTCTGCCGCCTCGGCATTTCCGAAACCGTAAAATTAGTTAATGGGACGTAAAGCCAACAATATTATTATTATTATTATTATTATTATTATTATTATTATTATTATTATTATTATTATTATTATTATTAGTATTATTATACTGGAGGTACACCTCCGTGCATTTGAAATGAGCGTCTTCTAGAAGGCCACCTGTGTTATCAATCTGAAACTATGTATTGGAAGAAGTTTGGACCTCTGATCTTCAGATGTTGCTACTATCGATTTATGTGCCCCCTCTGGTGGAAGGACGGACAATTACTTTTATAATTTTTTTAGGGAATTTAATATTGTCTAAGTCTATGAACCTGAAGTGTTTGTGGATTCTTTTTTGTGTGCTAAGGTTACTAGGACTTCTATCGCTTCCTTCTTCTTTAAGTTAAAGTACTAACCGATCAGAAATGTTTGTAAATATTATGTAGCCAATTAAAATTGGAGGTGTGTACAGGTATTCTACCTAGAGAGTTCTGAAAATTTCCTCTCTGCTATATAAACTGGGCGCTTTTGGGCCATTTTGTCTTCTTCATTGCTCCAGTCTAGATTGCATACGATACAGTGTTGGTGGAGGCATGGACACTCTTGCCCGTCGTCGGAAGGCCCACCAGCTCAAGGTAATGGCAGACATCTTTTAAATATGTGATAGCACCAGAAAGTTAATTTGAGGGGAATGTTTCAAAATTCTTTCTAAATGTAAATGTCTAAAGTTTAACATCGCCTTTTAAATGTAAATTTTCAGGCAAGTCTAAGGACTCTATTCAAATCCCCGCTAGGAAATATGTATGTAACCTAGGGAAAAAAGAGTGTTCACCCTCTATTAATTCCCATTCAACTTGGTATGCGGGTGACTATGATTTTCTAAAACTCTAAATTACTTCGAAACATTTTCGCCATCTAGGCAGCCTCTGTAACTTAGGGCCGTAAGCCCATATAGGATTTTAACTTGTATTTCAAAGTGTTTCTAAATGAGGGCAAGTGCTTCGCCTCCTAGCATTTTGTTCATAGCCGATTTTCTTAAACCTTTTCTTTCTGTACATTTAGGCCATTTAGTATGGGCACTTATTGCCCCTGTTTAAATTCTAGTTTTTTATAGACAGGTGTGGATCAGACTGTCGAGCAGAAATGACAGTAAACACTGTGTTCGAAGTGATCTAATGTAAAATTTGGATAAGAAACTTATGCCCTTGAGAGGCCAGACTGTAGTAAGTTTTGGAGCTCAGTCTCCTAAGGTGTAATTGAGTGGAGCAATTATGCTCTTTGATATAGTGTAATGTTAGAGCTACAACGTTCATTCCTTGTAAATTGTTGTGCCAATTATTTTCTTTGTTGTACCTGAATAGGACTTAATGTCCGGTTCCATGGCTAAATGGTTAGCGTGCTGGCCTTTGGTCCAGAGGGTCCCGGGTTCGATTTCCGGCCAGGTCGGGGATTTTAACCATAATTGGTTATTTCCAATGGGTCGCGGAGGCTGGGTGTGTGTGACCTATTCAGCATTAGAAATCATCCTAGGTAAGGCCTTCATCTTCACAGACATGCAGGTCGCTTACCGTCTACGAGAAAAAGACCCGCACCGGGCCTCTCCGGAGGCCATACGCCATTAATTAGGACATATTGTCCTACCTTGTTATACTAGCTGACGAACTCCTGAACTATTATTGTTGTTACTTATTCAGATTATCTAATAAATTTTAAAGTCTGTAAACACACAAAGGAAAGAAATAAAATTTCAGAATTTAGTGTTTTAAATTATGCTTTGACCTTTTCTCTGTCCACCCATTCACCCCGCACCTTCTTACACCTCAGCAAACCATCAAAACACGACAACAATTATTATTATTATGATTATTTATTATTAATAGTATTATTATTATTATTATTATTATTATTATTATTATTCCAGAGGATTGCGACAGGCTTCGGCAGCCGGCACATTTCCTATTCTCGCCACTAGATGGGGACTTCATTCATTCCATTCTTCCTGACCCGGTCGAATGACTGGAAACAGGCTGTGGATTATTATTATTATTATTATTATTATTATTGTACCGGGCGGTACACCTCCACGCCGCTAATTCAAACTTTGCGCCAGTTGAAACTCCTCTGCTGGAGGAAGTCTGAACTTTATCAACTGTATTAATTTTCAAGTTTCTCAGAAGATGTCACTACTTGGAAATTTTGAAGTTTCTGAACTGGGTCGTTTTCGATGTATTTTTGTTTTACCTGTGGTAAGAAGTGTGAACTTTCTCTTCAGAGGACACTACTGAAGAACTACAATGGTTTACCCTAGTGCGAAGTGAAAGAACTGTTTTTTGGAGAAATTTTTATTTCAAAAGTTTGTTCCTTGTTAAATTTCTTTCTGTTATTGTTTAAGTTGGCTGAATAACCCCTTCTTTCCCCTTGTTTTGAATTTAGCCAATCCCGAATTTCTTTAATTTATGACCAATCAGGTGTATCTTCTCCAAAGGGGATATGTTGCTTAACCCTAGCCAATAAAGATTTTGTGGGAGGGTGTTCTCATTCCTGAAACGCCTCGAACCTTCTGCGAGAGTATATAAACTGCTGATTTTCGGGTCTCCGGGCCACTTCTGTAACATCTTTCAGTGTGTAAAGTACGTAGCAGGGGGCGGGAAGCGCCTCTTTCTTCGGGCAGCAGTTCATCCACAAGGTAAATGGCCTTTTAATTTCTTTTCTTGCTAGCTCAGCAGTTTAACTCTCGGGGCAGGTCCGAAGCCTTTTCCATGTAACTTTCCTTTAATAATGTAAAGACACTCGGTGTCAATTCTTTCTGTTTAACTACATATTGGGATAGAGAGTGCTTAACCCTCTCGAGCTCCCACTCATATTGCATTGAGGTGAACTTATTTTCATAACCTTTCTTCCTTAACGTAATGTAAATTGTTTCCTTCTATAAGTCACCTCTTTAGTATGGGATTAGCCCTTGCATTAACGGCCTAGTGCCAAGTAGGTTTTAAACAAAATGCATTAGGAGTGCGGATCGCCTCCTCTCAAGTTGGTATTTTAGAGGCCATGTAATTAACCTTTTCTCACTTAATAGGCCTCAGTAGGTTGGGTATTTTACCCCTGTGTTTATGTCCTTAGAGGACAGCTTGAAGGTGGAATTTGGTGTGGCCTTTGACAGGATTAAATTTTGAGAGCGAGTTGCTCTTTCTTGAAAATTTTGTTTTCTGCGCGTCTCAAGGAGGCTTTACTGTGTAATTTGGAGCAAGTGCTCCTGGGCATGAATGGGGTTTTCTGCCCCTCTGTTAAAACGTGTTTTGGGGTAAAGTTGGGCTAATTGCTCAAGAATTGTGAGTTCGGGGCTCGAAGCCCAAATCCTGTAAATACTGTAATTGTACTGTGTTGCCTTGCTACTCTGTACCTGCCATGCTTGTTATTTCTTGATTTTGAAAAGAAAATATAACCTTGTTAAATTTTAAATTAACTTCAATTTCGTAGCCTGAGACCTGTTCACCCCCGCACCTTCTTTCACCTCTGCTGTTCCACAGATATCTCGGAACAATTATTATTATTATTATTATTATTATTATTATTATTATTATTATTATTATTATATATAATTCGCTGGGGCCATCAAGGACCACGTTAAGTCTTGTTGCATTTGACACTGAACTTGGCCTTCTTTAGAGCCCAAATTTCCCTCATTCTTTGTTAGTGGGCCTGTTTACGCTCCTCTGTCCAAGGGGCACCGTGTCTTCTCTTCGTTTGCTCGTCTCGGTTTAGCCCGTTCGTCAATATTTTCTTGCGGAAGAGATCTCTGTTAAGGGCGTCTTCAGCTGAGATATGTAGCATTTGCAGGTCTTCTTTGGTATTTCTAAACCAGGGAATTGTGGTTTTGGGGTTGGAATCAAAAAAGTGAAAGATTTCTTTAGTTAACTTTCTTCCGTCCATTCTTTTCAGATGACCGTAAAATCGTGCCCGTCTTTTTCTGATTGTGTCGGTAATTTTCTCTATTTTGCTGTAGACTTCCTTGTTGGATCTCTTTTGATGGATTCCATTTCTGTACTTTGATCCCAAGATTCCTCTCACAATTTTGCGCTCTCTTTTCTCCAGTTCTTCAAGGAGTCCTTTGTTGGCATTTAGAGACAGGGTTTCGGCTGCATATAGAACTACTGGCTTCAGAACTGTTTCATAGTGACGTATCTTGGTGTTTTGGGAAAGGCATTTTTTGTTGTAGATTGTGCGGGATGTTTGGTAGGCTATTTCCAGTTTGCGTACTCGTTCCTGAAGTGCTTCTTTGTCCAGTCCATTTCTCATGATGATCTCACCCAGGTATTTGAATTTGTCTACTCGGGTGATGTCCCCGTATTTTGTATGGAGTTTTGGTGGAGCCTCTTTGATGTTAGTCATTACTTCTGTTTTCTCAAACGATATCTGCAAACCAGTTTGTTCGGCAATTTCCTTTAAAATTTCAATTTGAGCTCTAGCGGTTTCTATGTCGTTTGAGAGAACAGCAATATCATCGGCAAATGCTAAGCAGTCTGTTGCGATCCCCTTGGATTTGGTTCCTATTCTCAATGGACTGTGGTTGGTTTCCTGTAATCTCACCCGCCAGGTTCTGATGATCTTTTCAAGAACACAGTTGAAGAGTATCGGGAATAGCCCATCACCTTGTCGGACTCCTGTTTTGATGTCAAAGGAATGCGAGAGACATCCGTGGAACTTCACCTTGAATTTTGTATCGGTCAGGGTGGCTCTAATTAATGCCAGCAGTTTCAAATCAACTCCAAATTCATTTAAGATGTTTAGCAGGACTTCCCGGTCAATGGAGTCGTACGCTTTCCTAAAGTCCGCAAAGACAGACACATACTGCTTGGACCTTAGTGTACAATATCTGATGATCGTTTTGAGATTTTGGATCTGTTCAGCTGTTGAACGACCTTTTCTGAACCCTCCTTGGTATTCACCTATTTGATGTTCGACTTGTGCTTCCAAACGCTCCAGGATGGCAAGTGATAGAATTTTGTAAGTCACGGGTAGCAAAGATATTCGTCTGTAGTTGTTGATGTTCTTCATGATGCCTTTTTTGTGTAATGGATGGATCAAAGCTATTTTCCAAATTCGGGTAGGGTCTCCTTTTCCAAATTTCTTCTATTTGCTTTTGCAAGATATCAAGTGATTCCTCTGGGGCATATTTCCATAGTTCTGCTACTACTGAGTCTTCCCCCGGCACTTTGTTATTTTTGAGACGGGCAATGTGGCGCTTGATTTCATCTCTGTCGGGTGGTCTGGAATCTGGGTACCTGAGTAAGGGTTCCTTGGTCTCAATGACGCTTTGCGGTTTAGAGCAATTAAGTAAATTCTTGAAGTAATCTGCAAGAATTCTGCAATTTTCTTCATTTGACGTCGCCAGTGTGCCGTCCTTTCGCTCAAAGCATAGAGATGGTGGTTTATAGCCAGTGAGTTTGCGTTTGAAGGCTCTGTAGTACTCTCTGCTTTCATTCTTCCTAAAGTTTTGTTATATCTTTTCAATGAGAGATATTTCGTATTTACGTTTCTCAGTTCTGAACACCCTAGTTGCTTGGGCACGTTGGGTTTTGTACGTTTCCCAATCATTTTCTGATTTCGTAGAGTAGTACTGTTTCCACGCATTGAGTCTTTCTTGGAGGACTGATTCGCAGGTACCATTCCACCTGGCATGCTTTTTGCTTCTCTTGATTTCTGCAACGTCTTTGGCGGCCTCAACAAGGAGACTTTTGGCGTTGTTAAAGTCACAGTCATTTGGTCTAGCCTTCTCCTGGAACTCCTCGACCCTTTGCCGAAGTTTATCATTGTCGAAGCGTGTGATCTGTTTGGTTGTCTTTCTTGTGTTTGCGGGAATTGGTTTGAATTTGATAAGAGACATATAATGATCTGAGGCCACATTGATGCCTTTCTTTACCTTCACATTCATAATCTCAGGGCTGTTTCTCCTGGAGATTGCAACATGATCAATTTGGAACTCTCCGAGAGCTTGGACGGGAGAACACCAAGTCATTTGCTTTCTGGGTAGATAGCGAAAGTGGGTCGACATGACCTGCAGGTTGTGATTTTCGCAAATGGACACCAGTCTTTTGCCGTTGGAATTGGTTCTTTTGTGAGCAGGGTAATTTCCTATAACTTTCTTGTACTTCTGTTCACGACCTAGTTGGGCACTGAAGTCACCCAAAAGAAGCTTGACATGGTGTTTCGGGATTTTGTTTAATTTTTCATCCAGTAGATCCCAGAAATTATCAACTTCGTCTGGATCAGACTTGTTCTTATCGTTTGTAGGAGCATGTGCGTTAACTAGGGCGTAGGTTTTGTTCGCGAATTTAATTGTGAGTATAGACAATCTGTCATTCACAGGTTCGAAATTTGCAACCGATTTAAGGATCTTGGTTCTAACAGCAAACGCGGTTCCAAGCATCACAGCTCCATTGAGGATTCCTCTTTGAGCTTTGCTCTTGAAAAATCGGTAGCCTTCGGATTCAAAAATCTCTTCATCTGGGTAGCTTGTTTCCTGTAGGGCCATTATAGATATCTGATTTTCGTGAAGAGCTTTGGTGAGGGTTTTCAGCTTGCCAGTTTGTGTAAGTGAATTTATGTTAAAGTTGCTAGAAAGGTTTTAGATTTTGGCCTGAGGTTTTGACTCTTCGGGGTACACCGAGACGCTCCGACTCGTCTCTTGCGTGATGTCGAGTCTCCCCCAGAATCCGAACGAGACTCGTGCGCCGTGGCGTTCACGACGAGGGATTTATCCGAAGATTTACCCCCTGGGGTATGTTTCTTAAAATGTTGTGCCATCATGCTTTTTGACTTGACTTTGCTTTGGACGGGTACCCATCCTTTTACAACTAGGGTTGTTAGCCCTAGATGTTGCCTCAAGATGTTTTCTGGCTTCTGGTCATTTGCCAGTCTTCGCCGTAACCCTGGCAAGGGACCAGTTTTTTTTTTTTTTTTCACGGTGGTATTTTATTTCCCTACTACCCTCTGACTCTGCTGGCGGCAGAGCCAGCGAGCTTCCCCAATTCCAATGGGACGCGCCCGATGGAGGTAACCGGTAAATCCCCACACGGGTATTATTATTAGTAGTAGTATTATTATTATTATTGCTATTATTATTATTATTATTATTATTATTATTATTATTATTATTATTATTATTAAATAATAATATTAACAACACAGTTAAGGCCACTTTTGGTTTAAGTTATATAACCATGACCATTTCGACAATTGTGCAATACTTACATCATTCTATCTTCTTATCAACAGCAGATGTTGAAGGAGATACCGTACGCTATTGTGTAGTTCAATATCATTGCAGGTCGTCATGTTATATCAATTCTAGATTACACTGGATTATTTTTAAATATACAATAATCTAGATCTAGCTTTCAGTGTAGCTGATGAGATATAATGACTATCGATAGCTGTTAATAAAGCCCGGATAGGACCTAAAAACATGCGCACTGGCTGTGTCATTGTTCATTTGTTAATGAGTTTCACTCCAGACTAATAACAATCGGACGTCGTAAATTGTGTATCATTCATGTTATCATTTTATCATGGTGCAATCTATCAAGATAGTATGATGTTGTGCCATAATTAACCTCGCGTACCAAGAAGCTGCTTAAGTGGTTGTAATATTTCACTTAGAAATGCTTTTCTTTTATTCAGAACTTGCTTTACGTCGCACCGACACAGACAGGTCTTATGGCGACGATGGGATAGGAAAGAGCTAGGAGTGGGAAGGAAGCGGCCGTGGCCTTAATTAAGGTACAACCCCAGCATTTGACTGATGTGAAAATGGGAAACCACGGAAAACCATCTTTAGGGATGCCGACAGTGGGATTCGAACCCACCATATCTGGAATGCAAGCTCACAGCTGCGCGCCCCTAATCGCACGGCCAACTTGCTGGGTAGTTAGAAATGTATTCTTATTCTTCTTCCACGCCTTGTCTCTTATGTGGGGTCGGTGACATGACAGCGACGTTTCCATGGCGCCCTGACCTGTGCATCCTTAGCGATGAGTTGGAATTGTGCCATATCTAATTTGATCTTTCGAACTAAGGTCAGTTTTGATTTTCCGCGGCCTCTTTTTCCTCCCTTTTCCACAAACCTACTACGCTAGCGAGCAAGGGAAAGGTGATACTCCCACGTGGCGCGTCCCAGGTGGCGGATAGGGGGTTCCTAACCGGCTTGCCGGCGGACTTGAGCGAAATAAAATAGCTCTCGCCGAACAAACACATCACCCTGTCGGAGGGGGACGCAGGTGAAGAATATACCCACGGTTTCCCCTGCCTGTCGTAAGAGGTGACTAAAAGGTGCGACCAAGGGATGATCGAATTAGAACCATGAGACTTGTAATTAGTGCCACGCCGGGCGAGCTGGCAGTGCGCGTAGAAGCGCGCGGCTGTGAGCTTGCATCCGGGAGATAGTAGGTTCGAATCCCACTATCGGCAGCTCTGAAGAGGGTTTTCCGTGGTTTCCCATTTTCACACCAGGCAAATGCTGGGACTGTACCTTAATTAAGGCCACGACCGCTTCCTTCCAACTCCTAGGCCTTTCCCATCCCATCGTCGCCATAAGACCTATCTGTGTTGGTGCGACGTAAAGCCCCTAGCAAAAAAAAAATTAGTGCCACCACGCGGGGAACACCATAGGTCGCCTTTACTTGCGCGTAGTACCACGATGCCGGTTACACGATAGGTTTGTGATTACTAGCGACAGTGTGTGAATCAGGGTGGGTTTTACAGTACCTGTGATTAGTACCACTATATGAGCGACACCATGGTTGAGCGACACCATGGGTCTGCCTTGTCTATGCTTAGACCCACTATATGAGGAACACCACGAGATAGTACGAGTCCCTGTGATTAGTACACCTATTTGAGGAACACCATAGGTTTGCGTTGCCTGTAAATGGCGCCGCAATGTGGGAAACACCATAGGTCAGTGTTACATGTGCGCATTACATTACCTGTGAGTAATACCATAATGTGTGGAACACTGCTAGTCTACGCTACATTTGATTATTACCGCAACATGACCAATACCATGGTTCTACTTTCCTAGCGATAAGTACCATTATGAGGGGCCGATGACCTGGATTTTGGACCCCTTTAGACTACAACCATCATCGATTCAGTATTGTACTTTGAAAGCAGTCCCTTGGTCAGTAATACTATTGTTTAACGCTAGTTTCTGAAAATGTGGAGCGTTCCGGGTCGGATCCACTTATTGTTTTAAATTCATATCCATCCGTTCCTTCTTCGTCATCACGTTTTGAATTATGGCCAGCGGATGTTTTTGGACTTTTAAATTGTCATTACATTTCGTCTCATTTCGTACCATTAGGGGCCGATGACCTAGATGTTAGGCCCCTTTAAACAACAAGCATCATCATCATCATCTTCCTCCCTTCTCCTCCTCCACTACTGTACCCTCCTGAGTAAGTGCCCTTCCTTGCACGTGGCCGGACCAGAAGAGTTTTCTCTCTCTCCTTCTTCCTCTTCTTCTACCGTTTTCCCACATCTGTGGAGTCGCGGACGCGAACTGTGTCGCACATGTGGATTTGGCCCTGTTTTGCACCAACACTATGGAAGAGATGTAATCATTTTTTCGTGTTTCTGTGGTGGTTGGTAGTGTTGGTAGTGTTGGTAGTGTTGGTAGTGTTGGTAGTGTTGGTAGTGTTGGTAGTGTTGTCTGAATATGAAGAGGAGAGTGTTGCGACAAACGCAAAACCCAGTTCCCGAGCCAGAAAAATAGCATTCTCGTTTCCGCTGAGTGAAGGCGTCTTCTCTTCCTCCGTGCCGTACATCTTGCTTTGTCTTCCCAGCTTGTTCATACAGCCTAGCTCGTTAGTTCCTTTGGCATTTTTCTGTCCACAAGCACCCCTGTCACCTCTCGAAATTTAGCCCAACCTGCCTGGATTCTTGCTTTGACATCATCCTCGCAACCACCATTCTGGTTGAGCGCACTGCCAACGTACTTATATTTCTCAGTTTCAACAAGGTCAGCACCGACGATGTAAACTGTGTCAAACTCCTGCCTGTTGCATTCCATGTACTCCGTTTACCTTTCATTAACTTTCAGATCTTCACGCTCCATTGCTTCCACCCACTTCTTTACTTCTTCCTGGTCTTCAGAACGATGTCATCTTGCGAAGAGTAAACTTGCTGGAGCTTGACCCTGAATTCGTCGCATTGCAGTGTGTATACCATGAAGTTAAAAAGAAATGACGACAAGGCCCACCCCAGCTGAGCTTCTCACTCTCGTATTGTTGCCCTCATGCATATGTGTAAAATAAGTTTTGTCTTTTCATAGCTCAGAATTGAAAAAGAATGGCATTTCTGTATCGGTCGTGTCCACAGTAACAAGGAAATGCACATTTCTATTTTCCCTCATGTCTGTCTGTCTGTCTGTCTGTCTGTCTGTCTGTCTGTCTGTCTGTCTGTCTGTCTGTCTGTCTGTCTGTCTGTCTGTCTGTCTGTCTGTCTGTCTGTCTGTCTGTCTGTCTGTCTGTCTGTCTGTCTGTCTGTCTGTACGAACATCACGAGAAAATGGCTTAAGATAATTTAACGAAAATCGATATGTAAAGTCGGGGAATGAGCCACTACAATCTAGGTTGTAAATTATTGAATTCACACTGACCGAAATGGTCGTTTAGAGGAAGGCCTAAAATGTAATTCTCATAGGTGGTGGTGGTGGTGATTATTGTTTTAAGAGGAAGCACAACTGGGCAACCATCCTCTATATAACACTAATCAGAGGGAAACGACGGAAGGGATCCGACAGTTCGAAAAATGAAGGTATCGGACAAAGAAAGGCAAGGGCCACGAAGGGCGTGAAAATTAGACTCCATATGCCTCGAGTGCTCTAATACAGTCGGGATCGGAAAAGAACAAGAGGGAGGTCGGACAGGATAGATGAAAGTGAGGTGCCTGGCACAAGTAAGTGGAAGCAATTTTAGGACTCAGCTGAGGGAACCGTGGTTGCCAATCCACGCTCCAAAGCTAAGAGCCCTGGGGCCCCTTTTAGTCGTATTTTACGCCAGACAGGGGGTACGGTAGGTGTTATTCCACCGCCCCCACACACAGGGGGTATTTTTCTTTTTTATACATCGAGTTGAGCCTCTATGGACTGCATGGTAACATACAACATCATTTTAGTGTCTAGGTCTTGTTCTTGTTCCGGCTTTGACTTCTTGTCAGTATCTTCTGAGCCCAGCGACGAGTGCCTGTTGATGCTCTTCAGACAAAGGTCCTTTCCGTCTTCTGGAAGTTGATGCCATTTTGAAACCTTGATAGTTTTTCAGCAATCTTCTGAATGCGTTCCTGTCATAAATTTCTTGGTTTGAAATTACAATCTGCCTCAGATCTTTTTCGCATTCCTGGAACCATCTCGGCCTTGTTGCCTTAGATTGAATAAAATTCCATATTCTTTTTGTTAGTCGATCATCAGTCATCCTCAAGAGATGACCGTAAAATAATAGCCGTCTCTTCCTAGTTGACGCTATGAGAGGTTCTGTCTTGCTGTACAAATCCTCATTTGGTCTCATTCGCCACTGTCCATCAACCCACCTATTACCCAGGATTTTTCTTAGTATCCTGCGCTCTTTCTTTTTTCACTCGGTCAGCTTGACCTTTACTACTTAAGGTCAAAGTTCAGACGCATATAATCCCTCAGGTTTTACAACTGTGTTATAGTGTCGGAACTTGGCCCCTATACTCATAGAATTTTCATTATGGATATTCTTTGTCATTTGGTATGCCTGGTCTAACTTCCTCATCCTGACATTGATTGCTTCCTCTTCTAATCCATTCTGCTGGATGACCTCACTAAGATATCTGAAATTCTTGACTCGAATGATTTTTCCAAAATTAGTGATCATCCATTCAGGTCCATCACAGATGTTTATCACATATTTTGTCTTCGGAATAGAAATCTGGAGTCCTACCTTTTCAGCAACTTCTCACAGCCTATTGATCTTGTTCACAGGAGGTATGCTCATGTTATTAATGGTCCTATCGATAAATACTACATAACTAAATGTATATTTTCTTTCTTTCTTTCTTTATCTGTTTACACTGCAGGGTTGGTTTTTCTCTCGGACTCAGCGAGGGATCCCATCTCTATCGCCTCATGGGCAGTGTCCTGGAGCGTGAGACTTTGGGTCGGGGGATAAAACTGGGAAGGAGGACCAGTACCTCGCCCAGGCACCCTCAGCTGCTATGTTGAATAGGGGACATGTTGGAGGTGGGAAGATTGGAAGGGATAGACAAGGAAGAGGGAAGGAAGCGACCGTGGCATCAAGTTAGGTACCATCCCGGCATTTGCTTGGAGGAGAAGTGGGAAACCTCGGAAAACCACTTTGAGGATAACTGAGGTGGGAATCGAACCCACCTCTACTCAGTTGAGCTCCCGAGACTGAGTAGACCCCGTTCCAGCCCTCGTACCACTTTTCAAATTTCGTGGCAGAGCCGGGAATCGAAGCCGGGCCTCCGGGGATGGCAGCTGATCACGCTAACCACTACACCACTGAGACGGACCTATGACTAAATTAATATTACATAATTAAATTTCCGATAATTTATGTCTTATACATTTTTGCCGTAGCGGCTATGATAACAGAAATGTTCGTGAATTTCAATTTTTGTTGCTAAGTTCACATCAACGCCTAACCACGAGAAAATGGGTAAACGCAATTTAATGAAAATCGGTATGTAAAGTCTGGGAATAAGGTGCCGCAGTTTAGGTTATAAATAATTTTTATTCGCGCAGGAATAAATGGTAGTTTAGGGGAAAGTGCCTACAATTTAATTTTTAAATACCTACTGTATGTTTTTGGTCCTATCGAAAAGCATTACGCACCGTAACAAAAGTTATAGAGAATACTAGTTGATGTACCCGTGCTTCGCTACGGGATTCTCAGAAACACTGACCTTGTGGTTTTCCTAACTGAAGTAAACAAAGGCCATTACAAAAACGTCAGTAGGAAAGTAGCGATTAAAAGCAATGTTGTTACATAAAATACTCGATCAATGAAAAACCGCACTTTTTTTTTTTTTTTTTTTTTTTCACTTTTAACGAACAGTACTACCGTGCCGGTGTAACAGTCCAAAGTTCCAGAGCTGGAATGAAATGAAATGGCGTATGGCTTTTAGTGCCGGGAGTGTCCGAGGACAATTCGGCTCGCCAGGTGCAGGTCTTTTGATTTGTCATGATGAGGATGAAATGATGATGAAGACGACACATACACCCAGCCCTCATGCCAGCGAAATTAACCAATCATTGTTAAAAGTACCAAAGGCCAGCACGCTAACCATTTAGCCATGGAGCCGGCCAGAGCTGGAATGACCAGGCCGCAGACAACCATGAACACTTCTCTGGCATAATTCCCTTAAATATGCACACTGCTCATTCCAATCCGTGCCTCAGAGTAGGGATTGAATAGTTCGAATGCTATGATGAACCACTGTGTTACATACCAGTAGTATCAGAAAATTAATGAACCAGAGGAACGGCATGCTACAGAAGGAAGTTATATAACTCCCCAGCTACTTCCCGCCAATATTCAGACAGGCTGTTATAGTCGGTACGACCGGACGAGTTGGCCGTGTGGTTAGGTGAGCGCAGCTGTGAGCTTGCATCCGGGAGATCGTGGATTCGAACCCCACTGTCGGCAGCCCTGAAGATGATGTTCCGGTTTCCCATTTTCAAACCAGACAAATGCTGGGGCTGTATCTTAATTAAGGCCAAGGCCGATTCGTTCACTCCTAGCACTTTCCTATCCCATCGTCGCCATAAGAACTATCTGTGTCGGTGCGACGTGAGGTAAATTTAAAAAATACTCGGTACACATCAGTAATCCTATCCATCGTAGGTAAGTGGCAACAGAAGACACAAAGCCCACTACAGCAAACAATGGCCAATGTAATGTTACTGTTGATCAATTTTATGAGCTTCACATTAATTTTCTTTCGATTCTGTGATATTGGGGCTTCTTTAAAATTATTTAGAGCGTAGACTGTAGATCCTTATTCTCCGACTTCACATACTGATATTCATTAAATTCTGTTTACCCATTTTTTCCTGAATCGGCGCTGATAAAATCCAAACTCATGAACATCTCTATGATCATAGCCGGTAAAGTAACAATATATAATACATAAATGATCGGAAATTTAAAACAATATAACTTTAGTTATGTAGTACTTATTGACACGACCACTAATAACATAAATATTTGAGAATAACATTTGAGGCCTTCCCTTAAACTACCATTTCACTCAGCGTAAATACAATTATTTATGGCCTAGATTGTAGCGACTTATTCCCAGACTTTGCATACTTATTTTCATTAAGATACGACCTCTAATAAAAATATTTGAGAATTACACTTTGGGCATTCCCTAAACTACCATCTCACTCAGTGTGAATAAAATGATTTATAGCCTAGATTATTGCGACTTATTTTCCGACTTTGCATACTTACATTAATTAAGATACGACCACTAATAACAACAATATTTGAGAATTAAACTTTAGACTTTCCCCTAAACTACCATTTCCCTCAGCGTGAATAAAACTATCTATGACCTAGATTATAGATGTTTATTTCCCAACTTCGCATACTTATTTTCATTAAGATACGACCACTAATAACAAAAATATTTGCGAATTAATCTTTAGGCATTCCCCTAAACTACCATTTCACTCAGTGTGAATAAAATTATTTATGGCCTAGATTGTAGCGACTTAATCCCTGACCTTGCATACCGATTTTCATTAAATTCTCGTGAGCCGTTTTCTCGTGATGCGTGTACATACATACAGACAGACAGACAGACAGACAGAAATTACGGAAAATTAAAAAGTGCATTTTCTTGTTACAGTACTGTGGGCACAACTGATATAGAAATGCCATCCTTTTTACATTCTGAGCAATGTACAGACAAAACGCTTATTTTATACCGGTATATATAGACAAGTTGCAGTCATGTATGGCTTGTACAGTTTTACCGTACCGACTTGATAAATGAATAATGAATTTAGACTTTTGTCGCTTAGTCAAATAGCTTAATATGATCATATAATGTGCTCATATTAAGCTGTTTGGCTTAGTCCACATCAACGCCAAGCATTGTCAACATGGAAACATTGTTTAAACGTGTTAACTGGCGAGGTGATGGGTTTTATCATGATTGTCTTAAGGTGGAAAACCGCGTGGTCATCGGTCCGTGTCGACAAGAAAAAATGTGAAATGTCGTGTATCGTGATCGTGATGGGAGAGCGAGGTTAATGAAACACATCTTTATGTAGCAATACCTCTCTTTACTAACGGAGACAATGTATAAACAAATGAACACAAACAAGAAAGATGCTCACGGAGTAAAAGAAGAGATGTTAGGCGAGATCCCCACTGTTATAATTAGGATACCGTACCACACGTGCTTATCGTACTTTCTGTATCATTTGTCTAGTACGGTAAAATCTCTCTTCTGTTAGCGCATAGGTTCTAAACAAATAAGCCGAATAAGTACGTCCTATCAGGTAGTTTTAATTCCAGCTCTATTGTTTCACTTAACCTGTTAGAATAAGTAAAAGTCTAAGTGCAGTTGAGAATTGTAGTGTACCGATACCGGTAGTTATTTTATTAGATAGTAGGCCTATCTTGCCTGTTATATTCGCGTGTTATTCTCGTGTCCGGAAACCCCTTTTGACATTTCAGCATTTAACTGGCGGCAGTTTACATTTCTATTAGAGCATAGTAGGATAAAACAGTTATCATAATCATCTGTTTGTGCATTCAGCTTTGTTGTGTGACCCTTGAGCAGTTCTTTCGAATTTCAACATTTATGGAAATTTTCACTTCTGTTTCCGCGTAGTAGGCCTTTTGTAATTTGGATACGTTTGAACGCATTTTAGAATTATTGTAGTGAATTGTAGTAGTATAAATAAAGTGTGCTTATATTATTATAGCGGAATATTTGTGTAGAAGTATGGGAAAATTGTGTAGGTAGTAGAGGAAATATATCTCTAGAAATTTGGCTCTTACTAAAATTCTATTGTTGAAATTAGAATAGGCTTCACTACATTTTAGAATTGTAGCGACCGGGCGAGTTGGCCGTGCGGTTAGGAGCGCGCAGCTGTGAGCTTGCATCCGGGAGATAGTGGATCGGAATCCTACTGTCGGCAGCCCTGAAGATGGTTTTCCGTGGTTTCCCATTTTCACACCAGGTAAGTGCTGGGGCTGTACCTTAATTAAGGCCACGGCCGCTTCCTTCCAAATCCTAGCCCTTTCCTATCCCATCGTCGCCATAAGACCTATCTGTGTCGGTGCGACGTGAAGCCACTAGCAAAAAAAAAAAAGAATTGTAGCGTAAGTATTCTTATTACTTATTAGACAGTATCTTGCTTGCCATTCCTCTTTGCAAGTAATAATAACAATAAAAATTATAATTTGTTCATAACTAGTCCTATTCGTATTTAGCGTATTTGATCATTTCTATAGCCAGCCTCTTATTCCTAGTATTTTATAATCAGGATACATTTAACTAGCATAATTGTAGTATAGTTATTCTAACAGTTTGCTTCCTGATTGTATTATCGTCGTGAAATCTTTGTGTAGTATACTGTGCCCTATAATGCCTTGGTTCCCATCAGGCAAACGCCGAGATCGAACCAAGTGCATTATAGTGATCATATACATCCACCAAACTGGGGACGCTCGGCACATAGCTTGCCTTGCGATGCGTATCCACTCACAGCAGCTCAGGAGTGCATGATTCAGGGGATCAGGGTATAAACAAGGGCCAAATTAGATAAATAAAGAGGATACCAAAAAGTGCAAGGTAAGAGTAGATCCTACAAAAAAATAACAGAAAACTATGCTGCATTCAAAATTTTACAATAAGGGGTTTATTACAATAAAGTCAATATTGATGAAATACAAATATAAGAGCTGTCCAAATATACATGGGATTAATAAAATATGGAGCCGTCGATATCCAGATCAACTTAGTGGTCGAGAAACCGCCTTCACGAAACCTCATGGCTGTAACAAGCATGTAAAAATAGGGTAAGCAATGGAGTATAAAACTGATATCTGTACAAATACTAGTCTAACAGCATCATCCTAATCCCCTCTATTCTATGCCACAGTACTCAGAACTCGCCACCTGACTAATATAAACATACATTATACAGTACTCTAACAGAGCATCGATCCCTGGGCCAGCTAAGCGCAAGGCACCTAACATAAACATTAAAAGAACAGGAACTCGACTACGTCGTCCTATGACCAACACATAAAGGGCTAGTCGCATAAAATGACAAATACAAATGGAAATGCAATCACTACTAGTACCGTAACAAAAAGGTCGATGTCTCCTTGAAACACTTGACAGACAACAGTGTGCTTTTACTGCCGCATTCCTGTGTCGTAACGTCACACACCTTCCTCCCTCACTCACTCTTGGCACGTGACAGGAGCCGGCCATACTTTATTTCTATAAATAGCTTCCAGGTGACGACTGAGAAACTGCCTGCAGGGTGAATTTTATTTTCACTGTCCCTCTCGGAGACTGGCCCACATATCACTCTCATAATCATGCATGGGCTACATGCAATCGTATCTATTTCATTATCAATACAACATAATCTCGCTGCTGCCTCCACTGGGCTTATCCATTACTGTACAAAGGCGCAAGCAATCCACTGCGCTATCATTATTTGGCCATTACCAGGCAGATCACACTCATACAACACATTATTAATCTGCGCTAAGGCTTTCTCTACTTCAATTTGCACAGTCAGCTAATTACATAAACATGCTGACACGCACCCCTGACACATTAACCTGAGTAAGTTAAGGGATAAGTCACGATCTCCAATAAATTACATAAGACCTCAAAGTTATGTACCTGACGCTGCTCTATCAACCATATCTGTCTGCCTGACACCGCTTACTTGACCAAGATGGTCCGACATGAGAAGTGGAGACAACAAGTACTCAATCATAATAATACCGAATGGAAAAATAATCACACAAACAAGGAATAAACAACATACAACCTACAATTAATTTAACTGAGTTCGAGTCCTGGGCATAGCTATACTATACACAACGACCTGCCCTAACATAACTTTACATGTTGGCTGACGGCCAACCTTGTGCCTATCCTGTGGAGTTTAACATTGCATGCTTCTTACAAATTGGAAAGCTCTGACCTGAAATGATCGATGGACATGTCGGAACGGCCCCTCATTGGACAGCTCGAGTTACTGCATCATGACAGGCTTCGACGCTGGTGGCATATACGGGCTGATGACTGGAGACATTCTGGCTGGCGAGAACATTTCCTGCAGCTTCTCAGGTGGTTGGAGGATGTTCCCTTCGGTGTCGTGATGAGCAGGTGCGCCTGATGCTCCCGGGGTCGACTCCCGATGCCGTGAGGACTCATTGTCTTCTTCAGCTCCCGTTCTCGCTTCCTCAATATAAATGTGCAGTATCTCGTACTGGGTTGCTGTAGGGAAAACTGTAAAGAAATGTCAATTACACACAGTCCGTATTCGATGCCTGTTTCCACTACCACCATACCTTATGCGGTCGTTTGACCAAGTCACATTCAGAGTATAGACTTGATACATGAATGTTCTCTTTACAAGTTGTGATAACAGTTTCATGTTAGACTTGCACACTGACCGAACTTCCTGATACAATAGATAACCTGAGCCTACGCTAATCCGTGTGCTTCATTTGTTACAATTGAACCTCAAGTAATATGAAGCTACTACTCAAACAGTCTAATTATTAGCAGCACATCATCTCATGGCAGCAGATCAGCGCAAGTAATAGCAAGAATTCAGCTTAATTATCCATGTTGATTACTTACTTTTCCCCAGATACAATCGTGCTAGGTGTATGCAGCTCGAAGATAAAGACGCTCTTCTGTATGCCGACTTGCAGCGTGACGACCTCGTTCTAGCAGCCGTACAGTCAATGAATGAATCTGACGCGCTCGGCGGTCGTGTATTTATAATCAGGCTGGTGATGGTGTTACCACGCTTGTGTGCTGGCGGTCTGTATAACCCGCGCCCGCGACTGGAAGCTTCTCCCGCACAAAGAGTGACAAGTACCTCACTTAACGTATGCACTTATAATTATAGCCGTGTCGCATATCAAAATGTACCGGAAATTATGCAGGTTGCAATTATCTTATCAAATCCAGTGCATCTCTTCTGTAGCCGGAGATATTAAATTAATTTCTTCCTCCCTCCAAAGCTCAGTCGGCCCGCGATATTCATGAAGTGGTGCGCGTCCAACACTAATAATAAAGAAGCTTCGCTTGGGTAATAAATTCCTTCTATGAGTCTCTGGAATTTTCATAATGATACTGCTGCTACGTTCCCACGAGAAATGCTCCATCTGGACTCTCTTATATAATAAACTGCTATACAATGACTTTCATGGTGGTCTCGTGCAATTCCAATATCTAAGGCTAAAATCCAGACTATTTGCACATGAACTGAATGGTTCAATACATTATTTCCAATTCATAGAATGCGCGATTTTACTTCAGTTGATATTTCCATATTATTTCACATTTCTTTGAAGAGAGAAAAGAATGGCTAAGAGAGGTAGGTGTAAGGACTATGGGTCTGAGTGGGAACTAAGGAGGATGAGGGAAGAGATAGCGAGCTTCAGGGAGATAATTAGACTTGTAACGGAGGACAGGAATGAAGATAAGTCTCTCTCAATCAATTTACAAGATAGGGTAGGTAGGGAACAGGGAAAGGATGGAAGGGGAGATATTGTGGAAGACAGGTGGGCTAATGTCTTAAGGTCAAGGACAACAAAGGTAAAGGGTTTCCATTAGGAAGTACGTCAAGGAGAGGTATCGGTATGAGTCACTGCAGGTAGATGGAGATCAGGGAAGTGTTACAGAGGTGGAACGGGGCAAGAGGAAGAGGAAAGAGGGAAAAGAAGGGAAGAGGAAGAGAGTTCTGCAGGCGTCAGGGAAATAAAGGGAGAGCAGGAGTGGAGGGGACCTAATGAAGGTGGGGTTGAGGCTCTCGCCATGGGTGACTCAATTGTCAGGCATGTGGGGACAGTATGTGGAGGAAAAAGAACCAGGGTAGAGTGTTATCCAGGAATCAGGTTAAGGCAGATGTTGAGGAAAATAGAAGGGAGGAGGGGGGTAAGCAGAAGGTGGTAGTAGTTTTCCATGTTGGTACCAACAACTTAAGGCAAGCAGGAATTGGTACTAACATACTTGGAGATGTTTGCGTTCTGGTTACGGCAGCATGGAAGAAGTTTAAGGAAGCAAAGATTGTTATCAGTGGAATACTGTGTAGGAGGGATACTGAATAGAGGATAATTGGGGATTTATATGAGACTATGGAATGGGTATGTGGGAAAGTGGGAGTGAGATTTGTAGATCCTAGTGGATGGGTAGGAGATAGCGATCTACGCTCAGATGGCCTCCACTAGAACCGGAATGGTACATATAAGTTAGGAGGTGTGTATGGAAGAGTTATAGGGTGGCACATTCAAGGAAACGGGGTAGACGAGGGAGCGGCAGTGACAGTATAGGAAGCATGGAGTCGAGTAAGAATGACATGAATTGTTAGTGTTAAACTGTAGAAGTATTGTAAAGAAAGGAATAGAATTAAGTACGTGATAGACATACACATTTACCAGACATTGAAATAGGAATTCACCGGGCGAGTTGGCCGTGCGCGTAGAGGCGCGCGGCTGTGAGCTTGCATCCGGGAGATAGTGGTTCGAATCCCACTTTCGGCAGCCCTGAAGATGGTTTTCCGTGGTTTCCCATTTTCACTCCAGGCAAATGCTGGGGTTGTACCTTAATTAAGGCCACGGTCGCTTCCTTCCAACTCCTAGGCCTTTCCTATCCCATCGTCGCAATAAGACCTATCTGTGTCGGTGCGACGTAAAGCCCCTACAAAAAAATAGGAATTCAATCATGGCTGAGAAGTGATATTATGGATGCGGAAATTTTATAACGGAAATGGAGTGTTTATCGTAGAGACAGATCAGGAACGATCGGAGAGGGAGAATTTGAATGTTTAGTCCTCAGCCCGAAGGCTGGTTGGATCCTCAACAGCTCCGCCATCAGTTATCATAGATGACCTAGCCATCATTGAAGAGGCGTACTAGGGAAATGAGGAGTGAGGTAGTTTCCCGTTGCTTTCCTCACCGAGTCGGAATTTGCTATTACATATCAGTTTGCCAAGCCCACTGAAATGCCTGAAAAAGTCAGCTAAATATAACATGATGGCAAACATAATTGGGACCAACATGAACTTTAAGGCAGAAACAGGTTCCAGGAAGGACATTCCTGGAATCATTAATGAACAACGGGAGTATATATGCGAGGACTTACAGAAGGCAGCGATATGTTAAGGTAGTTAGATGTAAAGATAATATCCTGATAGAGGAGGCGACAAATAATGACGAAATACTGAATTTTACCTATGATAATAAAGACATGTATAAAAATATACAAAAGTTGAAAGCTAGAAAGGCAGCTGGGGTTGATAAGATTTCTGGAGATATTTTGAAGGCTATGGGTTAGGATATAGCGCTATATCTCATATACTTATTTGAATACTGTTTGCATGAAGGGGCTATACCAGATGAATGGAGAGTTGCCATAGTAACCCCAGTGTACGAGGGAAGAGGAGACAAACATAAAGTGGAAAATTACAGGCCAGTCAGGTTTGTAAGCTATGGGAAAGCATTATTTCTGATTATATTAGACACGTTTGCGAAATTACGAGGTGGTTTGATAGAAGGCAGTTTGGGTTTAGGAAAGGTTATTCCACTGAAGCTCAACTTGTAGGAACTGTTTTGTACAGGGGCGGCCGTACCTTATGTGCTGAAGTGCTGCAGCACATTGCCTATTTGAAAAATAAATTACTTTAAAAATATGATCTACAATCAAATACAGTGTATTGAAAAAGACGTCAGCCAAAGAATAGGAAATTATTCAACTCCCCTCACAACGAGGTAACTAGCCGTGTGCTCCACGCCACGTGGCTGTGCTGGGCTGTGAGATCACAGCTCAGCGAAAATTTCTAAGCTTTTAGCCAGAAACCAGGAACTCTGCCTTTTGCGCATGCGTGCCCAACTTTTCTGATAGGCTGTGGAAACAACAGCGAAGACCGCCAAGACATCATTTCACAGCGATTCTTCGTTCGACCACAGAGAGGCAGCACTTGCATTACGACCGATATGAGAATGGGGCAGGTGCCACCCTCTTGACTCGGCGGTAGTGTTTAAGAGGGGATCGCTCGAAGCAAACGGGAAAACGAAATACTGTGCAGCTGTTCCCACCAGGTCTTTTAATACCAAAGAGGATAGAATACTACCAACTTGCCTATCCCATAGCCACATTTATAAATCGATGAACTATAAAAATTTTACTTTTTATGTTGTCAAAATAAGGACATGATATTGTGAATTTCTTTAATAAAAATGTCTGGTTTATCAGTCTCATTATAAAAACATAACATGCAATTTTACATTTCGACGTTGCCGGTTTTATTTCAATGATGTTGGTAACATTGGGAAGTTCTGTTTTTGCGCGCTCACACCAACTGTTTGAGTTCGTGAATATTTTGCCATTGCAAGTGATATTGTGTGTTTAATTAAATAGTTTTTTAATGAGGAATGTGTATATGTGTTGGGGTTGTTTGCGTGTTTTTTCACTGTGGAAAACTCAGTGGAGAGCCTATTGAAAACCACATACCGGTATGTTTCTAAATATATTTACTTTTTGGAGCGGGGATGGTTTACAGCACACAATTGACTTTCTGCACCAGCCGCCACTGGTTTTGTGCCTAGCTGTAAGTCAGGCTATGGTAGAGTAGTTAATGACATGCGATTCTTTTTACAATCGAAGGATAGAAATAAATTTTGAAAAATGAGCCAGAGCTATTCCATGAAAGGATAATTTAACGCATTATAGTAGAATTTGTCAAGTTCATTTCTCTGATGATTTGATAGTAAAATCAGATACTTTTGTAGTGAATGGTGAAAATGTGGCTATCTCTCGTGTGAGATGGAAAAAATGTCCGGGAGCAGTGCTTAACATTTCCCTAATTTGCCGAAATACCTTTCAAGTGAGATTTCCTTCATTTGCATCTTCGTCAATGTGTCTAGGTCCCTATAAAGCAGGCTTTAAAAGTAGGAGGAAATTGCGAGCCTAAACGGGAGGTGGTCTTGACCTCGTATGTTAATCAGATGCTTATGTGAGCCCGGACTGTGGAAATGCATAACAAGACAGTGAAACAATTAGTGGAAACTTCCATTAAGCAAACAATTGTGGTTCAAGATGCAGTAAATATCTAAGAGTGGGAAAGCTCTGTACCTGAATTTGATAGCGCAGTTCAAAACTCTTCGATTGAGAAGTGTTTAATGTACGTTGTTAATTACTTTTCTAAATTTATTAAATGTTCGCCCTGTGCCCATTCTCTACATGACAATAATCAAAGTATATTTTCAGCTCTCACCGAAATAAAAGACAACGGTTCAAGCATTAATGAAGTGTTCTTAACACTCCGTTCGAAAAGTATACGTGACATTCTTTTCCAGGCCGAAAAAGTAATTAGTGCAAAACTGAACTCAAAATCGATGTGGGGCGAAATATTTTTTTATTGTATCGATTCCATAGACAAAATTTCAGTTGATCCTTCAGGAGCTGGCTGTTGTCTTCATGTTATGGATATAATCCCCAGACTTGTTTATCATTATCTAAAGTGCCGATTTTTCTTCAGAATGATAAAAATCCGGCGAGATTTACAATCTCGAACATCCGCCAAATCTTCACGCGAGATTTCGAAAATCCACTAACCGACAAACTGAGTTGGTAAGTAGAGTATTACCTTTAAATAGTTCATGGATGTATATTTTAATATGCTGGGAGTTATGTGTTATTTATCGGTATATGTACACTCGAGTAACTTGTGCTTTCTGCAACATACAAAGGGCACTAGGAAAGTTTTGCAATGTGAGTGAACGCTTTAGACCTTTTCAAAATAATTTCCACCACACTCAATACACTTCTCCATACGTCGAAACCAGTCACTGAACCAACTCTGCCACTTTTCTTCGGTTACATTTTCACACTCTTGATCTCATGCTGCCAGAAGCTCCTCGTCGGATGCAAAACGCAGCCCTTTCAGCGTCATCTTCACTTCTGGGAAGAGTGCGAAGTCACATGGGGCAAGATCAGGACTGTATGGAGGGTGATCAAGTACAGTCAACCCTCATCTGGCAAGAAAATCCATTGTTACATTAGCACGATGTGCTGTAGCATTTTCGTGACGCAAGAGTCAAGTGTTGAGCCGTGAGCTTGGACGGAGCTGCTTGAAAGCCTGGATGACCTGAGGCAGACAAGTCTCACTGCACCACTTCGCAGTAACTGTCCTTTGTGTTTCTAGCACAACCCGAGTCAGGATGCCCCGTTTAGTGAAGAACACTACAGTCATCCTTTTCTTCATTGACCTTGACTTTCGCACAGTCACAGGAGTACCCTCATCTTCAAACAGCCACACCTTGTTCTGGGATTTTGTTGGGATATCGTAATAATAAAGCCAAGTTTTCGTCACCTGTAACGATGCTATTGACGTTACGCGAAGTCCCATTTTCAAACTGTTTTAGCATTTCTCGGCACCATTTCACTCCATGTGCCCTTTGTTCCTCTGAAAAATAATGGGGCACCCAAAGGGAACAAACCTTTCTAACATGGAGATGGTCGTGTAGAATTGAATAAATAGCTGGTGCAGGGATGTGTAGGGCCTCTTCTACCTGCCGGTATGTCAACCGCCTCTCTTGCTGCAATATTTTCCTCACAGCTTCAATGTTTTCCTCAGTCACTGATTCAGACGGTCACCCAGAACGAGGATCGTCTTCAACCCCAAAATTTCCCCTCTGGAACTCTTTGTACCAGCGGAGAATTGTCCGATGTGGACAGTCTTTCCCCAGAACAGGAGTCATTTCCGCCAGGCACTGGTCAACAGTTAATCCACGAGCAAAATTGTAGCGGATAATTGCGCGATATTCACCTTTAGACCACACTGATATCTTAACTTGCTTTCAATCCCACTGTTGGTAACAACTGGTGTGAAGGTCGCGCCTTGCTGTCTTCTAGACCGTTTTCACCCGTCTTTTCATCCCTCACAATAACAGGGGTGTCCAGCCAACCGTTTTTGCGTATTGAAACACTTTCCTAGTGCCCTTTGTATGATGAAGGTCGTAGTTCTTATTTCCGTGCATGTTTTTTTTCCATTGTACCCTGCCGTGGTATTGCAACTGTAATCTCTCATTGTTTTTTAAAGACAGTGTATATACTTATCAGTTATGGAGTAATACGTTTCCTCTGGCACCATTACTAAGACCAGCAGATCGGTACTGTGGACATAGGCCACTCTAGCGCTGCCTGGCGGGGCGCGCTTGAACTCGATGGGTCCTCCTATTCGTCATGGTTAGATTATGGCTCCAGTGTATGGGACCCTCACCAGGACTACTTGATACGAGAACTAGAAAAAATTCAATGGAGAGCAGCACAATTTATTCTGGGAGATTTCCGACAAAGAAATAGTGTTACAAAAATGTTGCAAACTTTGGGCTGGGAAGACTTGGGAGTAAGGAGACGAGATGCTCGACTGTGTGGTACGTTACGAGCTGCCAGTGGCGAGTTGGCGTCGAATGACATAAATATGAGAATAAGCTTGAGTGGAGCTTTTAGAAGTAGGAAAGATCATAATATGAAAATAAAGTTATAATTCAAGAGGACACACTGGCACAAATATTCATTTATAGGACAAGAAGTAATAAATTATCAAGGGAAATGTTCGATAAATGTTCAAATTCGTTGAAAATACACTGACTGACAGAGCAAATGCAACACCAAGAAGGAGTGGTCAGAACTTTATGCCAATTGCAGGGTAGACTGACGTCACTGAGGTATGCTCATGATGTGAAATGCGCCGCTGTGCTGCGCACGTAGCGAACGATAAATGGGACACGGCGTTGGCGAATGGCCCACTTCGTACCGTGATTTCTCAGCCGACAGTCATTGTAGAACGTGTTGTCGTGTGCCACAGGACACGTGTATAGCTAAGAATGCCAGGCCGCCGTCAACGGAGGCATTTCCAGCAGACAGACGACTTTACGAGGGGTATGGTGATCGGGCTGAGAAGGGCAGGTTGGTCGCTTCGTCAAATCGCAGCCGATACCCATAGGGATGTGTGCACGGTGCAGCGCCTGTGGCGAAGATGGTTGGCGCAGGGACATGTGGCACGTGCGAAGGGTCCAGGCGCAGCCCGAGTGACGTCAGCACGCGAGGATCGGCGCATCCGCCGCCAAGCGGTGGCAGCCCCGCACGCCACGTCAACCGCCATTCTTCAGCATGTGCAAGACACCCTGGCTGTTCCAATATCGACCAGAACAATTTCCCGTCGATTGGTTGAAGGAGGCCTGCACTCCCGGCGTCCGCTCAGAAGACTACCATTGACTCCACAGCATAGACGTGCACGCCTGGCATGGTGCCGGGCTAGAGCGACTTGGATGAGGGAATGGCGGAACGTCGTGTTCTCCGATGAGTCACGCTTCTGTTCTGTCAGTGATAGTCACCGCAGACGAGTGTGGCGTCGGCGTGGAGAAAGGTCAAATCCGGCAGTAACTGTGGAGCGCCCTACCGCTAGACAACGCGGCATCATGGTTTGGGGCGCTATTGCGTATGATTCCACGTCACCTCTAGTGCGTATTCAAGGCACGTTAAATGCCCACCGCTACGTGCAGCATGTGCTGCGGCCGGTGGCACTCCCGTACCTTCAGGGGCTGCCCAATGCTCTGTTTCAGCAGGATAATGCCCGCCCACACACTGCTCGCATCTCCCAACAGGCTCTACGAGGTGTACAGATGCTTCCGTGGCCAGCGTACTCTCCGGATCTCTCACCAATCGAACACGTGTGGGATCTCATTGGACGCCGTTTGCAAACTCTGCCTCAGCCTCGTACGGACGACCAACTGTGGCAAATGGTTGACAGAGAATGGAGAACCATCCCTCAGGACACCATCCGCACTCTTATTGACTCTGTACCTCGACGTGTTTCTGCGTGCATCGCCGCTCGCGGTGGTCCTACATCCTACTGAGTCGATGCCGTGCGCATTGTGTAACCTGCATATCGGTTTGAAATAAACATCAATTATTCGTCCGTGCCGTCTCTGTTTTTTCCCCAACTTTCATCCCTTTCGAACCACTCCTCCTTGGTGTTGCATTTGCTCTGTCAGTCAGTGTATTTAAGAAGAATCTAGCTAAACAAAAGCAAACCAAAGTCACCTCCGTACAGGCCATGAAGGCCCTTGGTGAAGATTTCCGGCATTGTTAACCTCGGCACGTGATGGGGTAGAGTGGTTAGCTCTACGCCCGGCCGCCTTTGCCCCCAGGAAATAACCTGGTACTCATTTGTGGTGTAGGCTGAGTGAACCTCAGGGCCATGCACCTCCAGAAGTGGAAATCTCGTTTCTTAAATTTTACTTCCTGACGGGGATTCGAACCCACGTCCCTCCGGGCGAACCGAGCACGCCTCGGCCAGGCAGCCCCTGATGGAGCTAAACAGTTATGAATAAATGTAAATATGAGGTAAACAATTGATAGGGAACCTGCCACCTGGGTGATCGCCCTAAATGCATATGATTGATTGATTGATTGATTGATTGATTGATTGATTGATTGATTGATTGATTGATTGATTGATTGATTGATTGATTGATTGATTGATTGATTGATTGATTGATTGATTGATTGATTGATTGATCCCATCGCCATACGACCTGTCAGTGCCGGTGCGGCGTAAAGTATACAGTAAAAAGAAATACATTCCAAAGTTGAAATCTTTGTCGTGCCATTGAGTCCGCATGGGTCACACAGTATATAGCTCGCATTATGCCAGTCATGCTCTAGTTAGAGATAAGATATAAAATGGTACTACAAATATGATATGAATGTAATCTCGCCGCCAATGCAATAGCCGAACTCATTACCAGTGCACCTCGCTGATATATTATCCAAACAAGAGACATGAAGGTGTTTCGTGACGACCTTGAGTGATGTCAGCGTGTTATTAACATTGTGCAATTAGCACTCAAAGATGCTAGGAGGCATGCGGAAGGTGCGCACACTCCATGACAGCTAGTGAGGACGGACACGAACTCCGCAATTCAGAAAAGGTCGAGGAAGTGTCCACTAATCCCCTGTCCGAATTCCGCAACTTGCCCTTCAGGCAGAAAAACAGGTGCGTACAGCTAGCTTGTACACGCATGCACAGAAAGGGTGTCCTGACATAAACAATCAACAATGCCCCACTCCAGTACTGAAAAAGAGGGAAGGGAGTGAAGGGGTAGTGTTGAAGGCCTCTCTAGTGCCGAAACAGAGAGGAAGGAGAGAATGGGTAGTTCTGAAGGCACAGTGTGTATATTGCTGTACATCCACCACTGTGCCCATTTCAATCACAACAGTCTGGTAGGCGGCTGTCTACCTGCAGCAGTGCGTTAAGCGAGGAGATGGGGGACGCCATGCTTTGTTTCTTCGGGACACCATTTCTGTGCATGCCTGTACCTGGTGGTAAAGAAGAGCATAGTAGTGGAGAATCTAGTGCCGAGGAAGTAAGGTACTGAAAAGTGCTGATAGACGTGGATACTCAGGATGGAGAACAGCGCAAAAGTAATGTATAGTGAAAGGGATCAGACACTGCAAAAACGTTACATTCAGACATTACAGGAAACTGAAATCTGCTGGTGATAAGGGTTGGAGATACTCGAAGGAGAAATGTAATGCCAAACTTTTAACACGGGATATGTTTTGTCTCGGCGCGTGTGAAATCACACTCATGATCCATCTCGAGAAGAGTACAAACAGACTCTTACATTCGGCTAAATAGTGTCGGCTCTGGTTTCGTACCAACAACTGACAAGAAAACTTTTTGAACGACATTGAGAAGAAAAGTGTGCAATGCCCAAATAGTGAAATACGTTTCGCACAAAGTATAATGTTATCGTTAGTTTAAAGATATCTTCTGAATAAAAGTAATTGCAATTGAAGCACGTTATTACATAATTTATTTTCTTTAAACAATTTTTCGTGATCCTAGCTTAAAAATATATTCTGAATAACGGTACTTGCATTTGAAGCTCGTTATTATATGTTTTTACTGATGCGCTGCGGGGATTGGCCAAGAGAAAATCACAGATCTGCTGCTAGTTGCGGACTTTGTGTAATGGCAACAAGGGCAGTTTTGGGCAAGTGGCGGAGTTCGGGTGTTGTGCAGGTAAAAGTTGCGGAATTCGTGTGAGCCAGCTAGAGATGTATAAAACTGAATACCTTCTGGAATCGAACACAATACTTATTTGAGAACATTTAAAGCCGCGTTTACACAGAGTGTTTTAGCAACAGATATTAGCAACAAATATTGGTAATAGAGCACCAGTGTGACTTTTATTTTTGTTTATGCTCACCGATGCCGAAATATACATATTATATGCCATAAAATTGAATCTTAGTGAGGCCCATTACTCATTATAATTCAAGTAGCTGCCTCTGTGGATCCGTGGTAAAGTGTCGGCCTCCGGATCCCAAGATAGCGGGTTCAAACCCGGCAGAGGTAGTCGGATTTTTGAAGGGCGGAAAAAAGTCCATTCGACACTCCATGTCGTACGATGTCGGCATGTAAAAGATCTCTGGTGATACATTTGGTATTTACCCGACAAAATTAATTAAATCTCAGCCATAGACGCCCAAGAGAGATCCGGTTTACTCTAGGTCCGCTAGATGGCAGACAGAGTAAGCCGGAACGTCGAAATTGACGAGCAGACAGCCAGATGGCGTCAAATCGAAATGTCTGCAAACGGTAGCTGAGGCCATACGATTATTATTATTTATTTATAATTCAAGTTTCATTATGATACAGGTTCTCCACCAATCAGAGTTCAGATTTTCATTATGATGCAGATTCTCCACCAATCGGAGTTCAGATTTTCATTATGATACAACTGTTTGACCAATTAGATCAACGCTCAACGCACTAGTTTCGCACTTGTTTCCAAAACCAAACGTGTCGGGCACGCATATTAATATAACTGCAACTTCTACTTCCAATATTCCACAACCACACGGCACATTCATGCAAATTCACTTCACCATCTGTACAATAAACCATTTGTATTTGAAATAAAGCTAGGTTATGATTTATCAAAGCTTCGAAAACATATGACATTGTCAAGGTCTCTGATCCACTCACGGAAAATCAATAACCCAGCGCATGCGCTCTGCGGTCTGTTCAGTAAACTTAAATGTAAAGCGACAGAAATTTATGAATATTTAAAAAATAGAGTTACAATATTATCGTAGGAACCTCCGTGGCTCACGCGGCAGCGCGCCGGCCTCCCACTGCTGGGTTCCGAGGCTCGAATCCCGGTCAATCCATGTGAGATTTGTGCTGGATAAAGCGGAGGCGGGACAGGCTTTTCTCCGGTACTCCAGTTTTCCCTGTCATATTTCATTCCAGCAACACTCTCCAATATAATTTCATCTGTCATTCATTAATCATTGCCCCCAAGGAGTGCGACAGGCTTCGGCAGCCGGCACAATTCCTATCCTCGCCGCTAGAACACGCTAGAATTTCCTGGCCCGGTCAAATGACTGGAAACAGGCTGTGGATCTGATGATGATGATAAACAACCTGTACACAGCAAGCCGCTGCTCGATGCGCGAAGCGTGCAATCGATTGCTAATTATCGTCGAGCATAAACAGTCGTATACAACTCGCCTATAACGGTATTTAAGTCACTCGTATGGAAATGATAACACTCGCCTCGCTCTTTTTATAAACATACTCCTGCCTTAATTATTGCCATTATAGGCTTCTTGCCTAATGTACCATTAATGAATATTTTGGACGCACGATCTCAAGACTGCAAGGCGTCGGGTGTGATGGTAGTACTCGCTGCGGCTGGTGAAGGCCGGTGTGAGGGGGAGGGAAGGAAATGTTTCAAACTTCAAAGAGGCTCTATAACAAGTGCTGATAACAACTGTTCCTGTATGTATGTCTACCCCTTAGTCAAGTTTCTTGATACATGGTCGGGGATTAGGTGGGATGAAATGCCATGCTTTTACGGCCGGATGCCCTTCCCTATCCCAACCTCAGTTGAAGAGCTGATGAAGATTAAAAGAATCATTGTGAATGACATTGGGAAAGGAGGTGGAAGGAATCGTCCGTGCCCTATGAATAGGAACTGCCCCAGCATTCGCCTGGAAGGGAAAATAGGTAGCCAAAGAAAACCATTCTCAGGACAGCAGACTTGGTCTTGGCAAACTGCCTGCAATCTAATATCTTGGAACTTGAATAATAATAATAATAATAATAATAATAATAATAATAATAATAATAATAATAATAATAATAATACCGAGCTCGATAGCTGCAGTCGCTTAAGTGCGGCCAGTATCCAGTATTCGGGAGATAGTAGGTTTGAATCCCACTGTCGGCAGCCCTGAAAATGGTTTTCCGTGGTTTCCCATTTTCACACCAGGCAAATGCTGGGGCTGTACCTTAATTAAGGCCACGGCCGCTTCCTTCCCACTCCTAGCCCTTTCCTGTCCCATCGTCGCCGTAAGACCTATCTGTGTCGGTGCGACGTAAAACAACTAGAAAAAAAATAATAATAATAATAATAATAATAATAATAATAATAATAATAATTGTTGTACGTCTCACTAACAACTTTTACGGTTTTCGGAGACGTCGAGATGCCGAAATTTTGTCCCGTGAGAGTTCGTTTACGTGTCAGTAAATATACCGACACGGTGCTGGCGTAGGCTGCTCTATGTCTATATGGATCAGAAAGGCTAATTTTGAATAGGAAAGCAGACGTTGAAAACAGTGGCAAAAAGAAGCGCAAAATCATAGGAAAAATTCTAGGCCAAAACCAAACTTCGGACGGACAATACCGAATTAGAGCCAAACAGAAAATCAGACAATACAAAAATATTCATAATGACATTTGAAAACGCCCGTCTGTAATAAGACGTAAATGTATATTGCCTGCTTGAGACCTATGTTCACAAAAGTTAATAGGCTACAGATAATTTCTTACATTTATTTCAGCCTCACTCAGAAAGCTCAAGATTCTGTGGGCATATTAAAACAATGGACGCAGACTTACAAAACAAATGGTCGAATTCTAGGAAAACAGGAATAAAGACAAAACAGACACAATGAAATGGACTGGCCTTGGCCTACCAAGCAACCGCTGCTCCGCCCGAAGGCCTGCAGATTACGAGGTGAGATGTGGTTGGCACGGCGAATCCTCTCGCCCGTTATTCTTGGTTTTCTAGACCGGTACCGCTACCTCACTGTCTGATAGATCCTCAATTGTAAACGTGTGGACTGAGTGGATCTCGTACCAGCCCTCAGATCCACATCAAAAATCCCTGTCCAGGCCGGGAATCGAACCCGAGGCACCGGGTGAAATGCAGGCATGCTACCCCTAGACCCTGCGGCCACCCAACAATAATAATACCACAAGGCCCCTTTTCAGCATAGCAGGTGAGGCCGCCTGGGCGAGTTACTGGTCCTCCTTGCCAGTTGTAAGCCCGACCCAAAGTCTCGCGCTCCAGGACACTGCCCTTGAGGCGGTAGAGGTGGAATCCCTTGCTGAGTCCAAGGGAAAAACCAACCCTGGATAATAAACAGATTAAGAAGAATTTTTTTTTTTTTTTTTTTTTTTTTTTGCTAGTTGCTTTACGTCGCACCGACACAGATAGGTCTTATGGCGACGATGGGACAGGAAAGGGCTAGGAGTGGGAAGGAAGCGGCCGTGGCCTTAATTAAGGTACAGCCCCAGCATTTGCCTGGTGTGAAAATGGGAAACCACGGAAAACCATTTTCAGGGCTGCCGACAGTGGGATTCGAACCTACTATCTCCCGAATACTGGATACTGGCCGCACTTAAGCGACTGCAGCTATCGAGCTCGGTAAGAAGAAATTTAAGACAGCAGTTCAGGGTGTACTTGTATTTTTGAGACCCACACCAGGACTACTTGATAGGAGATCTGGAAAAGATCCAAAGGAAAGAAGCACGATTTGTTCAAGGTGATTTCAGACAAAGGAGTAGGGGTTGGGAAGACTTGCGAGTAAGGAGACGAGATGCTCGACTAGTAAGTGGTATGTTTCGAGCTGTCAGTGCAGAGATGGCGTGGATTGACAGTTGTAGACGAGTAAGCTTGAGCGGAGCTATTAAAGGTAAGAAATATCATAATATGAATGTAAAGTAGAAATTGAAGAGGGCAAATTGGGGAAGTATTCATTCGTGGGACGAGGAGATAAGTACATGTTCGATAAATTTCCAGGTTCTTTGTAAACGTTTAAGAAAAAGCTCTGCTAAACGACCTGGGCGATAACCATAAATGCAGATCATTGATTGATTGATTGATTGATTGATTGATTGATTGATTGATTGATTGATTGATTGATTGATTGATTGATTGATTGATTGATTGATTGATTGATTGATTGATTGATTGATAGTAGACCATTACAGATCTACAAAAGGATTCAAACTTCTTTTCATTTTTTTGTGAGTTTATGAATAATACTACTTCGTCTACATTTAGATATACTAAGTTACGTTTGTTGGTTCCCATATTAATGTGTCTATTTCTTTCTTTCTTTCTTTCTTTCTTTCTTTCTTTCTTTCTTTCTTTCTTTCTTTCTTAATCTGCTTAGCCTCCAGGGTTGATTTTTCCCTCGGACTCAGCGGGGGATCCCACCCATACCGCCTCAAGGGCAGTGTCCTGGAGCTTCAGACTTTCGGTCGGGGATACAACTGGGGAGGATGACCAGTACCTAGCCTAGGCGGTCTCACCTGCTATGGTGAACAGGGGCCTTGGTGGGGGATGGGAAGATTGGAAGGGGTAGACAAGGAAAAGCGAAGGAAGCGGCCGTGGCCTAAGTTAGGTACCACCCCGGCATTTGCCTGGAGGAGAAGTGGGAAACCACGGAAAACCACTTCCAGGATGGCTGAGGTGGGAATCGAACCCACCTCTACTCTGTTGACCTCCCGAGGCTGAGTGGACCACGTTCCAGTCCTCGTACCACTTTTCAAATTTCGTGGCAGAGTCGGGAATCGAATCCGGGCCTCCGGGGGTGGCACCCAATCACACTAACCACTACACCACAGAGGCGGACGTCTGTTTATATCGCAAATTAAATTAGTAAATAGAGGTACTACGAATTCAGAGACCATCTTTCTGAGCCCTTTTTTTTTTTTTTTGTACTGAGCTTGACAACTGTCAGGGCATATTCTGTAGCGTACTAAAGTGCACGAATTGGCAGCAGCTCATTTTTTTATTTTTTTAGATGGTATGAAAATTAGCCTTTCGAAGACTAAATTGATGTCAGTAGGTAAGAAATTCAACAGAAGTGAATGTCAGATTAGTGATACAAAGCTGGAACACGTAGATAATTTCAACTATTTAGGATCTGTGTTCTCTCAGGAAGGTGATATAGTGAGTGAGATTGAATCATGGTGTAGTAAAGCTAATGTAGCGAGCTCGCAGTTGCGATCAACAGTGTTCTGTAAGAAGGAAGTCAGCTCCCGGAAGAAACTATCTTTACATCGGTCCGATTTCAGACCAACTTAGCTTTACGGGAGCGAAAGCTGGGTGGACTCAGGATATCTTATTCATAAGTTAGAAGTAACAGATGTGAAAGTAGCGAGAATGATTGCTGGTACAAACAGGTGGGAACAATGTCAGGAGGGTACTCGGAATGAGAAGATAAAGGCTAATTTAGGAATGAACTCGACGGATGAAGCTGCACGCATAAACCGGCTTCGGTGGTGGGGTCGTGTGAGGCGAATGGAGGAGGATAGGTTGCCTAGGAGAATGATTGACTCTGTTATGGAGGGTAAGAGAAGTAGAAGGAGACCAAGGCGACGATGGTTAGACTCAGTTTCTAACGATTTGAAGATAAGAGTTATAGAAATGAAGTCCAGACCCGCGGTGGGGGCAACGTGTCCGCCTGTCACCCGGCGACCCCGGGTTCGATTCCCGGCCGGGTAGGGGCTTTTAATTGTAAATGATTAATATCCCTGGCCTTTGGACTGGGTGTTTGTGTCGTCCTTAACGTTCCTTTCCTCACATTCAATACTTTATACTTCCGCCATTTACATAATACACGCAGGTTCCTCACATATGGTGCAAGTAGGGGCAATAGATCTTCAAAGGTCGACGCCCCGATTAAATAGCATTTAAAATATATATACAGTATATAAAACTAAATTAGGCCACAGTACTAGTTGCAAATAGAGGATTGTGGCTACATTTAGTAAATTCACAGAGGCTTGCAGACTGAACGCTGAAAGGCAAAACGGTCTATAATGATCATGTATGTATGTGTATGTAGAATTTGCTTTAGATCGCACCGAAACAGATAGATCTTATGGCGACGATGGGATAGAAAAGGCTTAGGAGTGTGAAGGAAGCAGCCGTGGTCTTAATTAAGGTACAGCCCCAGCATTTGCCTGGTGTGAAAATGTGAAACAATGGAAAACCCTCTTCAGTGCTGCCGACATTGGGGTTCGAACCCACTATCTCCCGCATCTATGTTCACAGCTACGCGTCTCTAACCGCACGGCCAACTCGCCCGGTAAGCAGCAGCTCAAGACCTTGAAGAAGAATCCCTTCACTTCCACACAGATTAAATCAAGTTCCTGCTCGTCACACTTATGAGGAAAGTATTCCTTTTCCTCAACATTAGTGAGAAAATAATTAACATCTGTTTTCCGGTTACTCTTCTGCAGTCCATCCAAAAAAGGAAAATACCCATCAAAATGATCGCTTTAGCAGGATATACTAACGATAATGGAGTGATGAATTTAGGTGCTACTGGCTATTTAACAGATATTTCTTTGAAACATTCCATCATGAATAAGATTGTAAGAATATGGACTATTGTGATACCTGCATAATCGGAATTGACGTGAAGATGCCTTTGTCCCATTAGTGGTGATGGCGCACCTTCGCTGACCCCTTTAGTGAAAGTGGATTATTGATACCAGTTTTGCCAAACAATACGCATTCACTATGGATAGCACCATCGCCAGTGATGGTACACCATCACTACCAAGAGGTAAGGAGTATGAACCATGGTGCTGCAATAACAAAACATAGTTATATTTCGAAAGTTGCATTTTATGAGCTGCAGTTTGAAAACATAGTAATATTTCTGTATGTTATATTATGGTACTTTTATCATTCAGTCGCGTCCACCGTGACCAGTCGTTACATGAGCATAATGCAAATTATCACACAGTTCTTCATTATAAACATAGTACTTAATCTTGCCTTATTCAGTAACAGATTGTATTAATTTCGTTATTCCATCACCTCGAGCACTTCATATCTCTTCAAAAAATGTGTAGTCGTTACCGTCTCTCTTTCGTCCAGATTTTAGTGATTTAACCTTACTGATAGGTGACTGTCCATGAAGACACAATTGTAATAGGGGTTTCCCCGATCCACCCTAATATATTCGTAGAACTTCACTGGTTCAATCATAACTGCACTGCTGTATAACACAACAATAACCAGCTGACGATAATTACATTCATGCCCATGCCTGGTACTATTGTTGGACGCTAACAAGGTCATATTAGAGGACAAATACTGTGTATCAGTCTATTGTTTGAATCATGTTCATAGCCGGTAAAAATTCGCGACCAAATTAAACACCCACCATTAATAATCTGCTACTGTACACATCCACTGATGGTACACCTTCACTAGTGGATGTGTTTTATTCATTTTATTGTAAGATTTCACTGATCATTTTAGTGATAGTATATATGCACTAGGGAAGGTATACCTTCCCCAACCATCCACTTCTACCATAACACATACATTTATTTGCATCAGCCTTACATCAGCCATGCATAAGCCTGATATAAATTAAATATTTACTCAGCATCTATAAAATAAAGCAGTCAATAGATAAGGAAGTTTACAAAGATTACTTTTATTAGAGAGGTGTCTTGAGCTCTGTAATCACTCATTCCATGGATGGTAGGGTAATAACCAGGGCCCGCATTCTTATGCAATTAGATATTCCATTCCTGTACTTGTAGACAACTGAAAATGTCGGCGAATTGTGGTTCTGATATGGTTATACCTGTGTTACATTTTACATATTCTCAATAATATCGCACATATGTTCAATACCATAGTAAGACCAAAAATAGAATATGCCAGCAACGTTTGGAGCCCTAGGTGTCAATCATATGTCTATCAGATTCAAATATTGCAAAAGAGATTTTCAAAGTACTAAAAAGGACTGGCTATCCCCGTATGCTACCCTATAGTGATATCCATTTAAATTTCGGAGTGGAGAGTTTAGAAATTCGCAGACGGAAGAATGCAGTAAAATTTATTTTTAAACTATGCTATTGATAAATTACCAAACTAAATTGTAAGCTATGCTATTGATAGTTCTGAATTACTGCCTCTCTTAAATTTCCATGTACATCGCTTCAATTCCAGAAATAACATAATATTTTTAAATGAAAAAAACACAACATGTGCCGGTGAGCAGACTCTGTAGTATCCTTTTTTTTTAATGTATTGGCTTTCGGTACCAGACCAAACAGTCAGATAGAAATATATTACAATACAAAATATATACAGTAAATCTTCTTCATCTACCGCTCTTCCCACGCCTGTATGGTTGCGAGTGTGAACTGTCACACATGCGGATTTGGCCCTGTTTTACGGTCGGATGCTCTTCTTGACGCCAAAATTATATGGAAGGATATAATCACTACTGCGTTTTTCTGTTGTGGTTGGTAGTGTAGTATGTTGTCTGAATATGAAGAGGAAAGTGTTGGAACAAACACGAACACCCAGTCCCCGAGCCAGAAGAATTAATCAAACACAATTAAAATCCCCAACCCGGCCGGGAATCGAACCCGGGATCCTCTGAACCATTCAGCCAGTGAGTCGGACCAGTAAATATACACTGAGAATCCATAATATTGTACCGGGATTACGTTCTGAGTCCTTACAGAATGCTCACACATACACGGAGAAAACAAGAAATTGAAACACTGCAACTGTAGTATGTTTAGTTATTTTTTCCGATGTTGTATCACCTCAAACTTTATAGTCTTAAATCGGTGTCATTTAAGAATATGGCGATAGCATTGTACTCCTTTGGTTTTGGAATGATATTATGTACTCTATATTAAGTAGTAGTTGGAAGTTCAATGAAAATAAAGTTGTTATGATTTTTTTTTTCGCTGTACATTATAAAGATGGCACGGGAAGAAGATGTGGCTTAGGTCAGCGGTTGCTTGGCGGTCACAGAAAGAGTAAGGCGAGTTTAGGACTCCTATCCGGTAGAGATGATTATTGTAGTATCTTCAACACTGCCATTCAGAATAATAATGGCCTTAACTTCAGTCTGCCAATGCGCGAGTTTCTAATTGAACTTCATCGCGCCGTTGTATGAAGTCATAAACATAGGAGAAATCTAAAAACAATATATTGTATGGTGAAGTTCTATGATATTGTGCTTGTACATAAATTGCTTCATTTCGTTTGTCATTTTACTTTGTCGTGTGTTTTTTCATGACTTTAGTTTTTAGAAAAGTACTTTGATAATTTTATATTAATATTATAGGTGATACAGCATCTGCTGGGTGGATTGAAGAGCACAGTAGTTTCTGTTGCCGGTCCCAAGCCCGGGGAAAGAAGGAGGGTTGGCTCAATTCCGTAAAATAACAGCCAGAGAACATCTTGAGGCAAACACACTTCACAATCTCATATTTCATGATATCATATTTCATTTATCACCTTTCCAGATCACGTCTGAAATTGCAAACACTGACCACGTTCGGACTCTTGATCATTGATCAGACAATCAACCTAATATGGGAAGTCTTCTATTGAAAGAATCGACCGGTTTGGACAGCTATATAATCTTCCAAACGAAGACACCATTTGGATACGGTGGGGTGTTAGATAGAGGATTGTGGCTAGTCGGAGCGCCCCGAGACTTAATGATCAATCATGCAGATAATTCTAACTAAGAATGTATTTAAGTTCATTGAACCAGGAAATTTTTCGTATTTGGCAACATTAAATATCATTTCATTGATGACCGGGCGAGTTGGCCGTGCGTGTAGAGGCGCGCGGCTGTGAGCTTGCATCCGGGAGATAGTAGGTTCGAATCCCACTATCGGCAGCCCTGAAAATGGTTTTCCGTGGTTTCCCATTTTCACACCAGGCAAATGCTGGGGCTGTACCTTAATTAAGGCCACGGCCGCTTCCTTCCAACTCCTAGGCCTTTCCTATCCCATCGTCGCCATAAGACCTATCTGTGTCGGTGCGACGTAAAGCCCCTAGCAAAAAAAAAAAAAAAATTTCATTGATGAAGATTGGTAAGTTGAAACATCTAATATGTATTTTGAATCAACATAAAATAGCAATCGCAGCTCTTCAAGAATACGTAATACTGATCAGAGCCCAACTGAATCAGGAGGGTATAGTCTCTATAAAGGACCTCCACGTGTAAGAGCCATAAAGAATGTTCCTTAATTTGGAGTTGGTTTCTTGACACACAATAGAATTCTAGATTCCATTGTTGATTTTCCTCATTCATTAAGGTGGAAAACAAGATTTATACATTGATAAATATTCATGCTTCAACAAATGAAAAGAACAGAACTGACAAAGAGGGAACAGACCAATTTTGGGATGAACTTGATCAACTGGTAACGAATATACCTGATACCAGCATTAAAATTCTCCTTTGAGATTTTAATGCAAAGATTGGACGTGAGAGAAAGTTTCGCGTTGTGGTGGGACGATAGCCAGTACAGAACGAGCAAGAATTGCGAATGGATAATTGAATTTTGTATTAACCATGGACTAACTTTAGAAACAAGGTTTAAAAGAAAACCGCATAAATGAATTTTTTGGAAAAGTCCAAATTTTAAATTGGGTGAATCCCAAATTGATCATATGGCCATGGATCGTAAATTTCATAAAGAAATTTATATTTTCAAGGTTCTGCGGGGTGTTGATGTTGATTCAGACCATTACATCTCCAGGATTCAATTTAAATTAACTCCTAAAAGGAAAAATAAACCGCATAGCCTTAATAATTGTATGACCCTAGTTCAATCATTAATAATCGAACATATTTTGAGAAATCCACAACACTTTTAAGTGATAGCTTGGGAACCACTATTAACAAACTAAAAACCATAGTAGGGGAAGTTGCTCCCATTAAAAAACGAAAAAACCATACTTGGTGTAATGAAGAGTTTGATACAGCAATACTACGCCGGCATAAAGCTTGGTTGAATGATCAGCAACAAAGAAACATAAAGCTCTAGAGAAGAACTAATCAATGCTAGACGACTAACGGCTAAGGAAATCAGGCGAGTTAAAAGAAATTATCAGAATGAAACATTAAAGTCTATTGATGAAGCTTTCAATGGAAATAAAACAAGCGACTATTATAGGACATTTAAACAATACCAAAAAATTATGCTCCCCCTACTATCCTGATGAAAGATAAGAACGGAATCGTGGCCCATAATGATTATGACAGTGCAATAATTTTGGCTAAATACTTCAAAACATTACTTAATAGTGATGAACCTGAATAATATTTTGAATTTGATCTAGTTCGCAGAAATAAAACCCCTTTAGAGAAGGCCATACCACCGGTTTACGATGAAGTAAGCAGCTATTGATTCACTGATAAATTTTAAAGCAGCAGGAGAAAATCAACTAGTAGCAGAACTCGGGAAGAATGCGAATATACAGACCATTCAGAATCTACATAAACATCTCATTGAAAATTGGAATACAGAAAAATTGCCTGAAGAAGGGAATGTTTTAATTATACACCCAATCCATAAAAATAAAAAATAAAAAAGGCGATAGATCAGATCCTAGTAACTATCGGCGAATTTCTTTACTAGATATCACCTATACAATTTTCTCTAAGATGCTATATTCAGAATCCATGACCAGCTTGATAAAACATCAACGCATTAGGAGCAAAAATTTAGTTATCACTTTTGTTGATTTTCAAAAGGCTTGTGATACTATCTATCGTAAATCATTACTACATATCCTTACTGAATATGGTCTACATCGGAAACTTGTTAACCTTATTGCGGTCACTCTGAGAAACACAAAGTCTAAAGTTATGTTCAGGATTGAAATCTCTGAACCATTTGAAATTCATACTGGTCTTCGACAGGGAGATGGATAATCCCCATTGATGTTTAATTGTGTGCTGGAAAAAAAATATGCGTGAATGGAGTAAGGTATGTCCTCCGACTGTTAAGACTGGAAGAAATATTCGACTAAATTGTCTTGCATTTGCTAATGATCTGGCGCTATTAGCAAATAGTATAGAAGAAGCAAAATTTCAAGTAGAGAAACTAGGAAGATTGCTATTTGCTTTACGTCGCACCGACACAGATAGGTCTTATGGCGACTAGGAAGATTAGTAGCGAAGGTATTACATTAAATAATACTCAGAAAATTAAAATTATAAATAAATTTAAATACCTTGGTGAAATTGTTACTTGGAATGCTAGTGAAAAAGCATCCATAAATAATAGAACTCTAAAACTGAGAAAAGCACAACAAATTACATGGCCGAGTTACAAAAACAGTCTCTTTCAATTACTGCTAAATTTCGCCATATAACTCCGTCATCAAACCAGAAGCAACGCATGCAAATGAAACATTATTCAAACTAAATACCGAAGCAATAACAGACAAACTTCAGAAAGTAGATAGAAGAATTCTCCGGACAATTATTAGTAAAAAACATCAGGTTGATGGCCAGTGGAGACTTTAACCCAATTTACAAGGAAAGTGAATCAATTAGTGACACGATGAGAAAACGGAGGATTGCATTTTTGGGAGACATATACCGTTTGCCAAATTTTAAACTCCTAAAACAGCTTTTTGATTTCTTTTGGAATAGTAAAACAAAAAAACACTTGGTTTAAAGAAATACAAATGGATTTGGATGAATCGAAAATTACTACAGAGCAAATTGAAAATATAGAAGAGAAGAAGATTCTAAACAACAAATACACAAAACTATCACTTAAAACATCAAAACGTAAGCAGTATGTTATATCAGGAGAAGAACGGGCTGGAAGTTCGTCTAGAGTGAAGAAGTTTTGGGGAGAGAAGGAATTATCAAGTGTTAAGAAATTAACTTATTTTTTGATGTACTTATTTTTTGAAAATTTTATTGTATAAGGTTGATGTTGGTGCTCCAGTGTGGGCGTAAACAGTGCAAATAAATAAATTAGAGGTGATTAGAGTAGACAAAATTATAGAATATAGTTTAGATATAAGTACCGCCATGTTAATTGTAGTTTATATGATGTAACTGCCACTGTAATTGGACACTGAGTCCTGTAGTGTGCAATTAATTAATTAATTAATTAAATTTGTACATATTATGTGAGGAATGTAACATTTTTGTACATATCTGGGTAATTATTTCAAAAAATTAAAATTTATGTCAGCTTGTTTAATTATCAACTACAGTAAAATAACTGGCGAATTTCATCACATACATGATATATTTAAATTCCTAGCGGCTTTAAAATTAATTTAAAATTTGGATTTCTAGCCCTTTGGCTGTGAAGTTCAGTAGGTCCGACTGTCTCAGCTGCATACAACAGCACTAATCCTTTCTCAAAATCTGGGGTCGCTAGGTGCCTTTCATTGGTCAGAGTTTCTAACAAACTCCTTGCAGTTTTGAAACCGAAATCCAAATTATTCAAGCACTCTACCTGTTTGCAAGATCATTAGTGGTGAACAATCGGAAGCTATTTCACCCAGCTAGTTTTATCTTTTAAAACATGCACCGGTGTCTTCCTGCGATGTTGAACGGTCCTTCTCAGCCTACAAGAGAATTTTGTCGGATCAGTGCCAAAACATCATAATGGAAACCATGGAGTTCTTGGTGACACACTGCGCATGACGAAAAAGTAACCGTACTAACGTTACATAAAAGGTTTAAAAACAAATTCTATATTAACGTTATTTACTAACATTTATTTTTTCATTTTCAGGGCATGAGGACAAGAAATTATCTATAAAAATACGTACATTGTGCAATATATTCCGCGATTTACAGTGCATAACATTATTTTGAATATTTGAAGTATTTCGAGCATGCCTTTAATTTTAGTATTAATACTGTCAAAATTAGAAAACAGGAGGCTATATAAATTATCTAAAGCATTTACGATGACTTTGTCATAAAATATGGAGGTATTTAAAACATTGTCTCATATCATAATCATAAAAGAGCCTCCGTGGCTCAGACTGCAGCGCGTCGGCATCTCACCGCTGAATACCGCGGTTCAAATCCCGGTCACTCCATGTGAGATTTGTGCTGGACAAAGCGGAGGCGGGACAAGTTTTCCTCCGGGTACCCCGGTTTTCCCTGTCATCTTCCATTCCAGCAACACTCTCCATTATCATTTCATAGCATCTATCAGTCCTTCATAAATCACTTTGGGAGTGGCGACCCTATCGTATTAATAGCCTATATATGATTCATTCACCCATCCCTGACACGGTCAAAAACTGGAAAACAGGTTGTAGGTTTTCATGCATACATTCATCATAATCATAAATCATAATAAAAGGATTATACGACCATTTTTGTAAATTTAGTAAAATTAAATATTTTATGAATATTAATATTTCACTGATATTTACTACACTGTTAAGTACATATTTAGCACTTTCTTATTATATAAAACCTGGTGAGTTGGCCGTGCGGTTAGGGGCGCGAAGCTGTGAGCTTCCATCCGGGAGATAGTGGGTTCGAACCCCACTGTCGGCAGCCCTGAAGATGGTTTTCCGTGGTTTCCCATTTTCACACCAGGCAAATTCTGGGGCTGTGCCTTAATTAAGACCATGGCCGTTTTCTTCCCACTCCTAGACCTTTCCCATCCCATCCTCGCCACAAGATATACCTGTGCGACGTAAAGCAAAATGTAAAAAAAAAAATTAAAAAAAAAACTTACTTAAAAATCTGGGCCCTTGTAATAACGTAAATTCCGTCATATTCTTGAAAATTGACTGACAGAGTAAGAGTTAAGAATTACGATGTCAGGTTATGGTTAACTCCTTAGGCCTCATAACGTGAACTGCACGGGCCCGAGGAGAACAAAGTTACCTGAAGGTCGAATAGAATATAGAAATGAATGGGCCTTCAACCAAGTAAGAGGATATAATGTGTGTAGTTTTATCGCTGCTAGTGATACGTCAAACTCATAAGCCCTCTGAAGAATATATACCGTAACTGAATCGATAATGTGCAAAAGGGCATATATCAATCAAAAAAGAAACACATATTTAAATATACAAGGAATTACAGAATCAATATTCATGTTGTCCGACAATCCGCCTTTTGTAATTCTTTGAGATTTCCCTGTCATGTCAAAAGAAAGCTCAGTGTTGTTATTTTTATTTGTTTGATTCTTATTGTTGTCATTATATCTGCCATATAGTAATGTTAGTAATAAAATTTCAACAGTGCCAAATTATAAAGGCACAAGGAGAAATTCAAATTTTTCTATACGGTATGCATATTTTACTGAAACAGTGTTTGCTAATTTTGTGATATCTTTTCTATTATTATTGTTCTTCTTCTTCTTCTTCTTCTTCTTTCTTTCTTAATCCGTTTACCATCCAGGGTTAGTTTTCCCTCGGACTCAGTGAGGGATCCCACCTCTTCCACCTCAAGGGCAGTGTTCCGGAGCGTGAAACATTGGGTCGGGGATACAACTGGGAAGGAGGACCAGTACCTCGACAGGCGGCACAACATGCTATGCTGAACAGGGGCCTTGTGGGGGAATGAGAGATTGGAAGGGATAGACAAGGAAGAGGGAAGGAAGGCCGTGCCTTACTGTAAGTTGGGTGCCATCCCGGAATTTGCCTGGAGGAGAAGTGGGAAACCACGAAAAACCACTTCGAGGATAGCTGAAGTGGGAATCCAACCCCCTCCACTCAGTTGACATCCCTAGGTTGAGAGGACCCCCCTTCTAGCCCTCATACCACTTTTCAAATTTCCTGGCAGAGCCGGGAATCGAACCCGAGCCTCCGGGGGTTGCAGATAATCACACTAACCACTACACCACAAAGGTGGACGTTATTATTTATTTATTTATTTATTTATTTATTTATTTATTTATTTATTTATTTATTTATTTATTTATTTATTTATTTATTTATGTATTTATTTATTTATTTCGTTTACCTTCTAAGGTTGGTTTCTCCGCGAAGTTAGCGAACTTCTACCGCCTCATGGGTAGCGTCCTGGAACGTGAGACATTTGGTTGGGAATACAACTCGGAAGGACAGCCAGTCCCCCGGCAAGGCTATGCTGAACAGGGACCTTGTGGAGGGATGGGAAGACTGGAAGGGACAGGCAAGGAAGAGGGAAGGAAGCGGTGGACTTAAGCCAGCATCCCGGCATTTGCCTGCAGAAGAAGTGGGAAACCACGGAAAACCACCTCGAGGGTGACTGAGGTGGGAATCAAACCCCCTCTACTCAGTTGACATCCTTAGGTTGAGAGGACCCCCCTTCCAGCCCTCGTACCACTTTTCAAATTTCGTGGCGGAGCCGAAAATCGAACCCGGGCCTCCGGGGTTTGCAGATAATCACACTAACCACTACACCACAGAGGTGGACGTTATTATTTATTTATTTATTTATTTATTTATTTATTTATTTATTTATTTATTTATTTATTTATTTATTTATTTATTTATTTATTTAATTCGTTTACCTTCTAAGGTTGGTTTCTCTCCGAACTCAGCGAGGGATCCCACTTCAACCGCCTCATGGGCAGCGTCCTGGAGCATGAGACATTTGGTTGAGAATTGAACTCGGAATGAGAAGCAGTACCCCGGCAAGGCTTTGCTGAATAGGGACCTTGTGGAGGGATGGGAAGTTTGGAAGGGACAGGCAAGGAAGAGGGGAGGAATTGGTGGTGGACTTAAGCCAGCGTCCCGGCATTTGCCTGGAGAAGAAGTGGGAAACCACAGAAAACCACCTCGAGGGTGGCTGAGGAAGGAATCGAACTCCCTCTACTCAGTTGACCTCCCGAGGCTGAGTAGGCCCCGTTCTAATCCTCATATCACTTTTCAAATTTCTTGGCAGAGCAGGAAATCGAACTCGGGCCCCCGGGAGTGCTAGCTAATCATAACTACTACACCATAGAGGCGGACATTATTATTATTATTATTATTATTATTATTATTATTATTATTATTATTATTATTATTATTATTATTATTATTATTTCTGACAACAAAACCTTTAAAAACGTGACACCGACGGTAGAGCGTTGGCATTCTAAGCCCAAGTAGGCGGATTCGATGCCTGCTCATTCCAGTGGTACTTGAGAGTGCTTAAATATTTTATTATTATTATTATTATTATTATTATTATTATTATTATTATTATTATTATTATTATTATTATTACCAAGCTCAGTAGCTGTAGTTGCTTAAGTGGGGCCAGTATCCAGTATTCGGGAGATAGTGGGTTCGAACCCCATCGTCGGCAACCCTGAAGATGGTTTTCCGTGGTTACCCATTTTCACACCAGGCAAACGCTAGGGCTGTACCTTAATTAAGGCCACAGACGCCTCCTTCCCACTCCTAGCCCTTTCCTATTCCATCGTTGGCATTAGACCCATCTATGCCGTGCGACGTAAAACAACTTATACAAACAATTCATGCTGGTACCATTTGGTTTTTGTAATAACTAGGTTAGGCATGTGATAAGTTTAAGCATCTACTACAGTTTGGTTTTAGTAGAGAGAGATACCCTGACCTTCCATTAGATATTAGATATTAGATATTAGATATTAGATATTAGATATTAGATATTAGATATTAGATATTAGATATTAGATATTAGATATTAGATATTAGATATTAGATATTAGATATTAGATATTAGATATTAGTATTTCTCGCTCAGGTCTTGGGGATGCTCTGAAAAGAGGATTTCTGAAGTTATTCTCCTTGTGCAGAACGAAAACAACCTCTATAAAATGAAATATTACGCAAAAGTGGCACACAACGATTCAAACTTCTAATATTCCACACTCTCCGACTCGCAGAATATCAGTTTTCCATTTGCCTGCCGGAGATGTTAACTTATGTTTTAAGATCATTAACACACGAAGGACTGTTGTCTTTTTCAACAATTATTTCAAATTGTTTATCCTACAGCTTCTTATTCTCATTTTTAAATTATTATTATTATTATTATTATTTTTTTTTTTTTTTTGATTCGTTGTGCCCAGCTGTGGAGCGCGTTTGAACTTATTTTGCACAATGTTTCTTCTTCTTTTCTTATTATTATTATTATTATTATTATTATTAAGAGATACTATATTACACCATTGCTAATTTCAAACCTACCGGGCGAGTTGGCCGTGCGCGTAGAGGCGCGCGGCTGTGAGCTTGCATCCGGGAGATAGTAGGTTCGAATCCCACTATCGGCAGCCCTGAAAATGGTTTTCCGTGGTTTCCCATTTTCACACCAGGCAAATGCTGGGGCTGTACCTTAATTAAGGCCACGGCCGCTTCCTTCCAACTCCTAGGCCTTTCCTATCCCATCGTCGCCATAAGACCTATCTGTGTCGGTGCGACGTAAAGCCCCTAGCAAAAAAAAAAAAAAATTTCAAACCTTGTACTTCACGGCTCTCGTTTTCGTAAAATACTATTAGTTGTACGTCCTACTAAGTACTGACACGAGGCTGAGGGATTTGAGCACCTTCAAATACCATTGTACTGAGTCAGAATCGAATGGGAGACTATTTTACCTCTGGAATATCATCAGTACATCAGCAATTCATACTGAGAGCGCCGCGTGTCCTTGGGAGTTAGTTACGGGTGCAGTTTCTCCGTTGCTTTCAGCCGTGCACTGTAGGATACAATGTAATATTAAATAGTGTTATTGGTTTTTCGTCCTACCAACTACTTAGTGCGGTTTTTAGAGAAACTGAAGTGTCGGAGATTTATCCCGCCGGAGTTCCCTTGCGGGCCGGGAAATCTACTGACACAACAGTGACGTATCTGAGCACCTTCAATTACCAAATATGCCAACTTGGGCTCAAAGTCAGCGCTCTACCGTCTGGGCCACTCAGTCAGGCAGGATACCGTTTATCGTGTTTGGGTATTTGGTCAGATCTTACAAGAAAATACAAGTAGGCCTAATGTTCATGTGCTGGATTGTGCTACACGGCAACGTAATTGTGCTAATCGTCCAAAACTGTCTACTTTAGTAAAAATCTTATTTGAAATATTATATTCTTCGTATTTCCTCTACAATTTATGCAATTTCATGGCACACGCGTTGACAGCATAATTAATTCGATCTAATCCTTTAAAAGTAACGCACCGTAAGCGGAAGAAATTATATAGACGGCGCTTAATCTATGGCGTCGCTATTTCGCCTTGACACCACCCAGAGCGCTGTAGCAGTCATGTTAGCCACTCTATAGTCCTCTTTCTAGCTCGTTGATCTACACCAATTAGATATTTTTTTCTTTGAAATCACTTAAGAAAAGCTAGGTAGACAATAGGGATGTACTGAAACACTACCGATAGATGTCTCACGTGTAGTACCTGGTATGCGATTGTCGATCGTCATTTGTTTCTATGTGTTTTTAATGGAAGTTACCTAGTTAAATGCTGAAGTTAAAGATTTAATATATCGTTACGACAATAAAGACGACAAGAAAATTGTGATGCCTGACTATTGCTGTGTCCCAATACCCCAAAATCAAGGTCGACCGAGTTCATACCATCAATTTCCTAAGCAAGATGCTTTCCGTAAAAAGTGGTTGCATGCGATTCGTAGGCAGGACCTACGTAATAAAAATATGACTCCTAATATCAAAGTCTGCTCGAAACATTTTGCAGTTGAAGATTATGTCATTACTGAAACTGGTAAGTAAGCCAATTAGTACTAATTAATAAATAATTTTATAATAAGGTAGTACATTCTGAAAAGTTAATATGACCTATTTCAATAATTTTAGGCGAAAGACGAAGACTTAAAGAGAACGCTGTACCTTCGATATTTGCATGGTGTAGCACAGGTACCTTGGAAATAACTCAGAGATTAAGAAGATATAGAAGTGGGAAAACAGCCATAACACCGTGTGCGGTACGGTACCCTGAATCACACAGTGACCTATAATTTGACACTGCAGCACTATCAATTTCAGACTTCCTGAACAGGAAATAACTCATTACTTCCAAATTTGAAATTTTTAAACATGTATTTGTCTTATGGTCCGAAACAAGATCCTGAAACTCGTGCGCTACACGGAAATGAAGTTCAGTTGTACTGGATATAGCCCCAAGCACTGCTGTCATACCAATGTCGTGCCTTATGTACGCCTATAACCGGCAAAGTAAAGAAAAAATACCGTATTAGGAATGTTTTCAAAATGCTATTTGTACTTTAAGAATTCAATCTTAACAAAAACGCTAAAAGAAGGAGTTGCTGCATTTATTCCTTACTGGTACCATTCAATCAACTCTTGCATTTTTCCGGATATTTTTTAGCCCGTTTTCTTCAATTCTGTTTCCAAATCCGCAATCGTCATTGCACCTATACCATTTCCCGTCTTGTTGAAAACATTAGCAGAATATGGTAACTCCATTTTAATGCATTTAAAGCAAAAGTTTCGTTTCGATGATCGCAGATTTAGGAATACTCCATATGAGTCTCATGTAAAACAATCGAGCAGCGGGAAGCGCATACCGGGTATTACCATTACGCTGCCTAGCCGACAAGTTTTGCGTGATACATCCCTATTGATACGTAATCTGCCACATGGACGACAGCCCTAAATTCGGATCATTGGTGATTGATTAATTAATTGACTGAATTGAAATGCATAAAATATTCCTCTAAGATTGTTATTTTAGAATGCAATCCTATATTACCTACTTCCTTTACCCTACTAGTTCATAGAAAATATTTATATTTTGAATTATCCACATATTGCTTATCTAAATATTATTATTGACAGCTTAGCAATTCAATACGATAATCGAAAGGTTATGTTAATATATCACAGGCGTGTTTACATTGAACCGATGCGTCGGCCATGTTGTTTTTTGTATTAAGGTCTGATATTATTGTAGAATGTCTTGCTCTAGCCCATACTAAAAGGCACAGCACACTACAAACACTACGTCTCGCCAGCAAAGCCAAGATTTGCTCCATAGACCTGGGAGAAAGGAGACGAGCTGTCAGTGGAGAGATGGCGTGGGAGGACATCAGTCGACGGATACGTTTGAGTGGTGTCTTTAAACGTAGAAAAGATCACAATATGAAGATAAAGTTGGAATTCAAGAGGACGAATTGGGGCAAATATTCGTTTATAGGAAGGGGAGTTGGGGATTGGAATAACTTACCAAGGGAGACGTTCAATAAATTTCCAATTTCTTTGCTATCATTTAACCCTCAAGCACACGTGCCAGATCTTAGGACGCAGACACACGCGTGGGGGTGCTTTCCACCCCACATATCATTGTACTGTAAAATATGAATCACTGTATTAATTTGAGATTTTAAGATGGATTATGATTATAAGAATGACCAGCCGAAAAGGTACAAGAGCGGGGAGAGCACAGAAAAGTTTTATGTACATTTCACTAGGAAATGTAATGACCTGGGGTGGATTCCACCCCATACGCGTGTGTTTGAGGGTTAAGAAAAGGCTAGGAAAACAACAGTCTGCCACCTGGGCGACTGCCCTAAATGCAGATCAGTAGTGGCTGATTTAAACAGTTCACAGTGACTTAGTACGGAAGAAGCATGAGAAACGGAAGTGATTGAGGCAGATGTCCACCACTGAGTCGGGAATGCCTTTGAACAAATACTCGATGACATTGCTTTGTGTTTCATGTCTAGGTCGCCGTGAAGAACCAGTACAGTTTCCCATTTACCAAACATGTGTCACATAATAGGAAGGTTAGCGAGCCAGGCAAAGAGAATGGGGAAGTCCAGCTATAGGAGGGACCATGCTTGAGCACAGGTATCTATTATTATTAGTTTACTCTTCTTCCTGCAACTGGAGGAGAGGGAAGGAGAGAGAGCATTTCCCTGATGACGCGCGCTTCTTATCCGTTGCGCGGGAGCCATGATAAAACCTGCAGAGCAAGCAGGCGAGGTTTAGTCCAGCGCTGAACGGTGTAGAGTGGTAAAGTGTGTGAAAGTGGTTGGTGCACAGTGCAGGTGGTACCTTACGATTCTTGCGTCGCGCCCGGAACATACCTCAACAATAAGGTAGGCAATATCTTTTTTTAAATTTATTCATAAGAACAACGCATGGTAGTATATTCGTAATATCCAAATAATATCTAATAAATTGATATCATCCTAAAACGAAACTAAAGAAAAATTGTGGCAAGTTTCAAATGTGATTAATCTGAATTCGCAGTTGGCCTAAATATATCAGTAGGCCACAGAAAAGGATTATTATCGCATAGTGGCTGGTTTACTGAGTCTGAAACCGTGTGAAATAGTAGGCTACCCCTGATAGGCGTATCTAATGTCATCGAATTAAAGGCAGATGACTTATAAAAGGGAGTTAACAGATTCAGTATGTTTTTATTTCCTCTCTGAATTTAGACTATCGCAACTGACTTCGTCATACACTATTCTGTGTGCAATATCACACTGTAGTTCTAGAGTGAACTGTGCTTATTTAGTATTTCAGAGGTGATCTTCTAACATCTATCCCATCCTCCGTCAAGTGTGCCACTTTTGTGTAATATTTCATTTTATAGAGATTGTTTTCGTTGTTCTGAGGGTGGATAACTTAAGAAATCCTCTTCAAAGAACATCCCAAGACCTAGTCGAGAAATACTTTGAAACGGAAACCAATTAAAAATGTGATACCATGGAAGGTTAGGGTATCAATACACGTTGACAATGTACTAACACCAAAAGGTCGTAGATTCTCATTCTTGTCTCATTCCTTAGTTATTACAGAAACCAAATGGTACCAGCATGTGTGTCATTCCTCGTGCTTCAAGGACAAATTTTCAAAACATTTCAATGCCAATCTTTTTGATGGCTTATTCTTTTAACATAAAGGACAAAAAATTGTTGGGCAAAACCGTAATCTATTTACTGATGGAATTTTTCAAAAGTTTGAAAGTGAACCGACAACAGAAACTTGGTCAAGTATTGAAAGCTGCGGAAAGGTCTTCAGTTGGATGTTCCGATATTTTACCCTTCTCGTCAGTATTACTGAACTCAGCTCAGGGTATTTGATGTAATTATATACTGAAGTAATGGCTTCTTCATGTGGTAGTGTAACGTATTTTGGTTGTTGCTGTTGAATGTGAAATGATTGAAGGAAGAGAACTGAAAAAGCGAAAATTGTTTATGAAAGTGGTGTGACTGTTTTTTTGTGGAAGCGTTGGCAGATAATTCCATGACGCCTGCACAGCCTATAGCTTGTTGCGGCTGCCGGCTGTTGTTTCGCAGAGGTCAGCGTTAGATCTTGCCCTCCTCAACAAGTGACTAGGGCTCTGCGCCGCACAGCGTTGCGAAACCAGCCGGTTTGTTGCTGTCATGTTTTTTTTAGCCTCCAGATGTGCTGGATCTTGGAGAAAAAAGAAAGTTTGGAATTTTCGTTATCAAATCTCACCGGCGATAAATTTGCTGTGGAATAGAATTTCCTGGTTTCGACAGTAAGGTGAAATCCATTTCTGTCTGCACAGTTCCTTGAACTTAGTAATACAAAACGAACTCCTGGTTATATAAAGGAGGGGTATGTTGGGTATTCATCCCAAGTACTATATTACAGTATTTCTCAACAGCTCCATGGTCAGCTGTCATAAATGGCATAGGTGTCACTGAAGAAGCGTACTAGGGAAATGAGTGACGTAGTTTCCCGTTGCTTTCCTCACCAAGTCAGAAGTTACTATTACTTACCAGTCTGCTACACCTACGGAAATGGACGCACCAACCGACCCGATAGCGACATTTTCCCACCGTTCATAACAGGGACTCACTGCATAAAGAATGGCATTTCTAGTATAGCTCATACCTCAAGTCACTGTCATATCGTCAAAGATGGGATTGAGACAGGTCAACGACAGTAACAAATCTTATCTAGCCCATGCGAGAAATAAAGGCGGTGGAGCTATTCCGAAGAAGTGTTTTCGGTTAATACATGGGCGCTATTTCTGGTTATGAAAGGAACTATGACGTAGTGCAGTGTTAATTTGGGTAAAATATGATTTAAACTGTAATATAACAAATATAGAATACCGTACTTAAGATTTATCTTGCACACAAAAATATAATCATCGCTCTCTTTTCGTTAACATTTTACTGTATATACAACACCTCCTTTTAAAAAACACAGAATTAATGTATCGCTACACACACCACCACAGAATTGACTAAACAGGCAAACACATCAATATTTTCGCGTTTAATTCTACCGTACACCGATTTCCAGAGTTCTTGAAAAAAAAAAAAAAAAGCTGTCCAGGGTAGGTAGACAACAGGGTCAAGTAGGGACTTTAAAACTTTCATTTAACGTAGGTACATCAACCGATCTCGTGGAACGTTTTTTTTTTTTTCTAGGGGCTTTACGTCGCACCGACACAGGTAGGTCTTATGGCGACGATGGGATAGGAAAGGCCTAGGAGTTGGAAGAAAGCGGCCTTGGCCTTAATTAAGGTACAGCCCCAGCATTTGCCTGGTGTGAAAATGGGAAACCACGGAAAACCATCTTTAGGGCTGCCGATAGTGGGATTCGAACCTACTATCTCCCGGGTGCAAGCTCACAGCCGCGCGCCTCTACGCGCACGGCCAACTCGCCCGGTTCGTGGAACGTAACACTGAGGGCATGTAAGGCAGATTTACTGCGGTGAGAAAGGCAGGCAGCTCTGTCAGTTTGATGTCGTAAGTGGAGGTACATTCGCAAAGTAATTTTTCCTTTGAGTATTTTGGTTAAGCGCCGTTCGCTTAAGCGGTGTTTTTCCAATAATAATAATAATAATAATAATAATAATAACAATAGACATAAACACTGCAGTCCTGAAACCAATTCAGAATCATAGTAACCAAATATAAATTTGCAGAGAAACCTAAAAGAAAAAGAAACCACTTTTCTCTTTGCGAAAATCAAATCATCATAAATATATCTTCCGGTCATGGCCATCCATCAACGGCTGCTAATTTTAGATAGCAACCAGCCATAAGACATAGCCTGCGCGGTTGCTAGGTAACATTGTCTAACCATCCACACCTTACTTCACTGCCTGTTTGGTTGCTATGGTTACACTTCCGTCCCACATTTTGTCCCGTCACGTTACACAAATTTTCGGATGACCCCCAACCATAAGACATAGGGCCTATTTATGTCAAAATATATAAGACGGACAGAATGCAGAAAGGAACACATTGAACGAATCGAGCGATACTGGGAGGAGAAGAAGAAACATTTTGCTAAACAAGTTCAAACGCGCTCGTTATTTGGGCATAACGAATCAATAATAATGATAATAATAATGATACACTGGTTGGGGGTACGTTCAGCTTTGTTGGTTCATTGTAAAATATATTTTGGGCTGTTTAAATTTGGAACACGTGAGTTTTGATGACTGCCACGTCATTTTCGTGTGTACTGGGCGTACTGTCCGTGCGGTTAGGAGCGCGCATCCGGGAGATAATGGGTTCGAACCCCACTGTCGGAAGCCCTGAAGGTGGTTTTCCGAGGTTTCCCATTTTCACACCAGGAAAATGCTGGGGTTGTACCTTAGGGCCAAGGCCGCTTTCTTCCCATTCCTAGGCTTTTCCTGTCCCATCGTCGCCATAAGACCTATCTGTGTCGGTGCGACGTAAAGCAACTAATTAAAAAAATCCGTGTGTGTCTCATATTACCCTTATTCGGAAGATGTGATCGGAATAGTAGCCATGACCGTTTTAGTTTTTACTGTAATAATAATTTTACGATGCATGAATAAATAACCCACACACTAACATCCGGAGTTTTATTGCAATGCTACATGATAAAAATGTCCCGTGAACGCGTAATTGACTCCATTTCCTACCAAAAAGAAGTTCAGTAACGAATCGTTGACGCACATATTTTGCGTTCAAGCACTCGTGGATACCAACTGTCTGGAACTGAATTCGATCTCCCAACCTTGAAAAACAGAACAACGCCTGAACTGTCTTTCTAGTTAGCCTTTGTGGTTCTGATAAAAATGTTGACCGTTGCCAGAACGCGTTCAGGAATTTGTGGTAAACATATTGGACGAATTTTACCAGGTCCAAAAAAGGTAAATGCGACAATCATGGTTTTTTTCAGTTTCTATGGAATAATCAATTCGAAGTGAAGCTAAGGCAATATGTTAGCCATACGTCACACATCTCATGGTTAACAAGCCTACTCTAAAGAAAGGCAGCCATATTTTTTCATGACGTCACACAAGTATCAACATGCTAAAGTAAGTACTATCTGCGCACTTTTTAGCGATAGATTTACACCCTAGTGCTGAAGCGGTCGACCTCGGCAATCTTCGAGATTTGTACTGGCAATCTTTGAAACACAAACTATGAATCGCTTATGCATCGCTGTGCGACGTCTGGCGTACTCTTTACGTTCTAGTACTGTTGTTATTTACACAGCAAAGCCAAACTATAGAATTCACTCTAGGAATAAGATTCGCATCGAGAAATGTTATATAATGTCTGTTAGACACAGTTGTTGGCTTAAAATAACAAAGATTTAGAAAATTCATATCGATCGATCATATTATCGATTCATTCCAGATTTCATTTCCATTCAGTTGGCAGTACTAATGGAACCGGAAGCGCTCCCTCCTTACTCCTCAAACCCGTACGCAAATCTATCGCTAAAAAGTGCGCAGATAGTACTGGATATAAAACAGGGTAACAGCGTTTTAAAGCAAATAAATCTCACATATAATCCTCTAAAATAATATCGAAGCACAAGGAATTCATGCAAAGATAGTGATAGTCCTAAGCATGAAAACTTGAAACATTAGTAGTTACGATTTCCATACGAACCACTGTCACAATTTAAGATAGCGGTCCTGAAACACTAGGTTAAAGTAATTACATTGTAAAATAACACACTAGACGTTTGATTTCTTGTATATTTACTGTTGAAAATATACCTAATTGCCCATTTTTGGCCCCCCATGGAAAATCACGCTTGTAATACTCCTTTTCATTTTCTATGCACTCTAAATGAATTACACCGCACTCATTTACGTATTTACAAGAAAATTTCACAACATTTCAATTCTAACATAGCATATCGACTGCCCACGTCTTCCAACTGTCAAACCTTCGCAGTTTGAAAACATGACAAACGGACATGCGTAAGACAGTATCGATGGTTGTACCAATTTAGTGGTCAACAACACACACCGGTTTTCATGGTATTGTAGTCATGTTTAACAAAATGCATGTTGGCGATCATGTTTTATGGTGCAAATAAAGATAAGTTTCCAACTGCTGAGTTTAAAAACAGTTACAATGATTTGGATATTAATTCTCTCTCTCTCTCCCCTTCCCCCTTCTATGACGTCAGGTATACATGGTTGGCATGTGTCTCGTAGTAATATATTCAATGTTTTACATGCATACATACATACATTATCATTAAAGACTTATGCCTTTCAGCGTTCAGTCTGCAAGCCTTTGAGAATTTACTAAACGTCGCCACAATCCTCTATTTGCAACTAGTGCTGTGGCCTCATTTAGTTCTATACCTCTTATCTTTAAATCGTTAGAAACTGAGTCTAACCATCGTCGTCTTGGTCTCCTACTTCTCTTACCCTCCATAACAGAGTCCATTATTCTCGTAGGTAACCTATCCTCCTCCATTCGCCACATATGACCCCACCGCCGAAGCCGGTTTATGCGTGCAGCTTCATCCATCGAGTTCATTCCTAAATTAAACTTTATCTCCTCATTCCGAGTAGCCTCCTGCTATTGTTCCCACCTGTTTGTATCAGCAATCATTCTCGCTACTTTCATGTCTGTTACTTCTCACTTATGAATAAGATATCCTGAGTCCACCCAGCTTTCGCTCCCGTAAAGCAAAGTTGGTCTGAAAACAGACCGATGTAAATATAGTTTCGTGCGCGAGCTGACTTCCTTCTTACAGAATACTGTTGATCGCAACTGCGAGCTCACTGCATTAGCTTTACTACACCTTGATTCAATCTCACTTACTATATTACCATCCTGAGAGAACACACAACCTAAATACTTGAAATTATCGACCTGTTCTAGCTTTGTATTACCAAGCTGACATTCAATTCTGCTGAATTTCTTTCCTACTAACATCAATTTAGTCATCGAAAGGCTAATTTTCATACCATACCCATTGCACCTATTTTCAAATTCCAAGATATTAGACTGCAGGCTTTCAGCACAATCGTCAGCATAGGCCAGACTGCTTACTACATTTCCACCTAACTGAATCCCTCCCTGCCATTTTATACTTTTCAGCAGATGATCCATGTAAACTATGAACAGCAAAGGTGAAAGATTACAGCCTTGTCTAACCCCCGTAAGTACCCTGAACCAAGAACTCATTCTACCATCAATTCTCACTGAATCCCAATTGTCAACATAAATGCCTTTGATTGATTTTAATAATCTACCTTTAATTCCATGGTTCCCCAGTATGGCGAACATATATTTTCCCAACCATGTATTGACATCTGTTCCTTCCTTCCATAAACTGCTGCAGGAACCAGTTAGACTTAGGTCAGATTTACGGTTTTATGGTCTCGAGGTTCTTTATATATCACCAATCTCCCATACCACTGTCAAGGGTCGCCTAACCACAAGCATAAATAAGAGTATACCTGAGTGAAAATCAATAAACTTAATTATTTCTAAATTATCACAAAATTATCCGCACTGCCATAAAGTTTCCATCCGCCAAGACACTAACTTCGTGGATATTCGCGGATAAAACCGCGGATATCCGCATCCGTCCAGGGCTCTACCTATGGCGTATACAGTAACATCAATGAAATGTAGTGAGTGAAGTTTTTTATTTGAGAAGTATTTGATATAAATGTTGGCTTATACTTTAATTGATGAATATTTATATGGACAGTGGTTAATAATTATCCCATGTTTTGTGTATTTTTGTCGTAAATAAGTAATTATTGTTGCTTCAGGTATCAGGTAATTTTTAACAGTAAACATCTCTTTAATGAATGAAAGTAGTGCAATATTATTTCAAAAAAATATGTTTTTTTTAAAGTCAGTCACATAATATGTATAAGCTTTCTCCCACTTTTGCCTCAGTATCTGTCAAACAAGCTTTCTCACTAAGTTAACACTGTGTCCCTCTTTTTTCCACATGCCTGTCCCAACATTGCCCCAAACCAAAGCGCAATTGTAGGACACAGTTTTTGTGGAATTGCTAAACACTTATAAGATTTTAATACAATGTCTTCCTGGAAGTTAACTGTGGGTACCAAATTACAATAGTTTAGCATCGTGCCAAATTTCCACTTTGAGATTTAGTGCCCCAGAATTTGAAAGATTTAATTTCTGTCCCATAATTTCCCCAGCTGATCCTATGCAAGAAAACCTAGAAGGCCAATGCCCTGCCTTGCGGGACTCCTACTCCCTTTATCACCACTCCATTTGACCTCCTGAATCTAATCCTTGCACCTTGACGAATATATTCAATTGCATTTAATAGTGTCTATAACTGAACTGGCAACGGTCCGCTTCTTTACAGAAAGTGTGTAACAAAACCGAGCAAGTTGGTCGTGCGGTTAGGGAGGAGGGGGGGGGGGGGGGAGCGAAAAGCTGTGAGCTTGCAGTCCGGAGATAGTGGGTTTGAACCCAACTGTCGGCAGCCCTGAAAATGCTATTCCGTGGTTTCCCATTTGCACACCAGGCAAATGCTGGGGCTGTACCTTAAGGCCACGGCCGCTTCCTTCCCACTCCTAGCCCTTTCCTATTCCATCGTCGCTATAAGACCTATCTGTGTAAAGTAAAGCTTGTAAAAAGAAAGAGACGTATGTAAAGAAGGACATAGAAAATTCCATTTTCAATCTGTTACATCTGATGCATTTTTACCGGGCGAGCTATAATAATCAAGATATTCACGGATTTAGATGTTTGTGCTTTGTACACCTCTCGGGCATATTGCAGGTGCTCTTACGTAAACAGTTTGTATAACTAGCTTCTCTATGTTTGCGACGGGTAGTAAAGCAAGCTATTAAAACTAATCGTTATTGAGCCCATCAACTGCCATCAACAAAAGGCAGTGTCCGGCTCCATGGCTAAATAGTTAGCGTGCTGACCGTGGTCACAGGGGTCCCGGGTTCGATTCCCGGCAGGGTCAGGAATTTTAACCGTAATTGGTTAAATTCGCTGGCACGGGGGCTGGATGTATGTGTCGTCTTCATCATTTCACCCTCATCACGACGTGCAGGTCACCTACGGGAGTCAAATCAAAAGACCTGCATCTAGCGAGCTGAATTTGTCCTCGGACACTCCCGGTACTAAAAGCCACACGCCATTTCATTTCAACTAAAGGCAGTGGTTCCCATTTTTTTTCCAGCCGATTCTTTCCACCCTCCCCCGTGCTGTTATTACAAATGTGTTTTTTCTCTCAAACGCTTATATTTGAAAATAATGTACAGTAGAATAAATGGCCGACTCTTCGGCGGAATTGCCAGCGTTAAGGCGTTAGGTTTAGAGGGTCCCGGGTTCGATTCTCGGCCGGGTCTGGGATTTGAATCGCTTCTGATGAATTCTTCTGGCTCGAAGAGTGGGTGTTTGTTTCAATACTCCCCTCTCCGTATTAGGACAAAAGGCCACACTACCAACAACCAAAGAAACACGCAATCGTGATTACATCCCTGCAGAGAGTGTTGGCGTCAGGAAGGACTTCCGGCCGTAACACGGGGCTAAATCCACTTGTGTGACACAGTTCGCACCCGCGACCCCACGGGTGTGAGAAATGCTGTAGAAGAACTACAGTATAATAAATCCCGGCATCACACTATTCGGACTTTGATTGCTGATGCCTTGAGGGAAGGTGAATATAAAGTACAGAGGAAGTGCATTGACGTGCGCTTAATGGATCCTGTAAGCGGATAGATATGATAGCTATTCCAACCAGCTCGACTCATGGTTTTATAACTTGACCTTACAGTTAAGACTGTGGCCTCTGCAACTCAGACAGCCGATGTTCAAAAATACCGAGCGAGTGGCGGTGCGGTGTGAATCATCTAGCTGTCAGATTGCATACGGAAGACTGGGGGTTCGAACCCTACAGTTGACAGCCCTGAAGATGGTTTTCCATGTTCACGCGAGCCGAAAGCTGGGGGCTGTACCTTAATCAAGGCCACGGCCGCTTCCTTCTCACTCCTAGCTCTTTCGTAATCCATCATCGCCATGGCACCTATCTGTGTTAGTGCGACGTAAAGCAAAATTGTAAAAATTGGATGTTCATAAAGCAAAGTGCGATGCCTACGAACCCACAATTACCGGGCGAATTGGCCGTGTGGTCAGGGGCACGCGGCTGTGAGCTTGCATCCGGGAGATAGTGGGTTCGAATCCCACGGTCGGCAGCCCTGAAGATGGTCTTCCGTGGTTTCCCATTTTCACACCAGGCAAATGCTGGGACTGTACAGGCCGCTTCCTTTCAACCCCTAGGCCTTTCCTATTCCATCATCGCCTGAGACCTATCTGTGTCGGTGTGACGTAAAACAACTAGCAAAAAAAAAAAAATCCACAATTCTATGCTATAAAGTAAAATATGAGTTATTAATCTGGTTGGTCCTGGGAGTACTGCGTATGTTTCAATAGGAACCATCCTCTCTTAACACCTTTCAGTAAGGGGCAGACACGCTACCCCAACATTACGGGGCTGACTACTGCTATTAGTTCGGTAGATGCAGAGTGGGTCCCGGCTCATAAGTGACCACGGCGGGTCCGTGGTTCAACAGCTCTTCATTCTGACTGGCCAACCGAACAGAGGAGGGGTGGCCACGGTTCTACTGTGACTCTACGTCTCTGCATTCGGGAGACGGGACAGAGCTGGACATCACGGTTGGCCCTAACCGTCGGCTGTCCTGAGAATGGTTTTCCGTGGTTTTCCATTCTCCTGAACTAAAGCGACCGCCAACCCCGTCACCTTTTCCGAGAATCTCCACCGTAACAAATCTCCCGGCCTGAGAGACGGCTTCACCGTCTAAGGGGCCAACCCTTCAGGGGAGGAATGGAAACATTTCGGTAGCAGCAGTAGTAGTAGTAGTAGTAGTAGTAGTAGTACTGCTATTAAGAAGTTCCTAAATGTTGTTTGTCCAACTCTTATCTCGTTCCCCTACGGGGTCGGATATGAAGTGAGATGGATCTGTCGTGGCGGGTTTTTATGACCGGATGTCCTTCCTGACGTTAACCTCATCAGAGGAGTTAATGAGATTAAATGAATGACGTGATATATGATAGTAGGAAGGGAGAGGGTGAAACCCGGTGCCGGCACATAGCCTACTCCTGTCGAATAGCACCAAGGGGTCTGCTCATTGCTTGACGTCTCCATCCGACGAACGAATCACCATAAACAGAATCATACGCCCTCACTCCACGTGAACACTACAGAGAGGTTTGGAATTTAATCCAGGCTTTTGACACGCAATCTAGTGATTAGAAATTGTGAAACTTTTTTTTTCGACCACCGGGACTCGAACCGGCTAACCACGGTATCAGACCGTTTATACTTCAACGCTTTAACGATCATGGCTACCAGGCGGGCTATAAATAAGTATAAAATAATTAAGATATTAAATAATATAAATAGGCTACAATGTATATGAGACTCCGTGGCTCAAATGGCAGCGCGCTGGCCTATCACCACTAGGTTCCATGGCTCAATTCCCGGTCACTCCATATGAGATTTGTGCTGGACAAAGCAGAGGCGGGACAGGTTTTTGTCCGGGTACTCCGGTTTTTCCTGTCATTTTTCATTCCAGCAACACTCTCCAGTATCATTTCATCTGTGAGTCATTAATCCTTACGACAGGCTTCGATGGCCGGCACAATTCCTATCCTCGCCGCTAGATGGAGGCTTATTTATTCCATTCCTGACCCGGTCGAATGAATGAAAACAGGCTGTGGATTTTCATGAATAAAATGTAAAACATAATATACATCTTACTGTCTCTGTTTTAAAGGAGAAATGCCGAAGGACGTTTCTGCCTACAAGGTAATTGTTCCTACAGTTAATTGTTAAAAACGGCGATAAAAAAGAGCATTGTCCAATGTAAAATGGATGCTCTTGAAAGATAATACCTATATGGATCTATATTGTTTCTTTCTCTTTTTTGCTAGGGCTTGTGCGACAGATATAGGTCTTATGGCGACGATAGGATAGGGCTAGGGCTGGGAATTAAGTGGCCGTGGCCTTAATTAAGGTACAGCGCCACCATTTGCCTGGAGTGAAAATGGGAAACAATCTTCAGGGCTGCCGACAGTGGGGTTCGAACCCACTATCTCCTGGATGCAAGCTCACAGCTGCGCGCTCCTGGGATCACTCCGGCTCCGTTTCTTGAATGACGTCTTTTCAATCTGCTCCTTACGCAGGATTCCGGAAGTAGCAGTAGTTACAGAACTACTCATTATCATAATTGTTTTGGGTTGCGTCAGATGATGGGAATTCCAAACGTATGGATTTCTGTTGTAAGAGGTGCAAAGTCCTTCAGTACGTGGAGTCAAGCTCGTTTTGATCTTTTAGTCAATCTGTATTGTACCCAATATTCACCCTTCTCATAAAAAGTATTATTTTTCTCTGTCCTAAATATCATATGAAACCGAAGTTATTGAGATTTTTCACAAATTGCCTCCTGCATCCCGGAAGGACGTGGGTTCGAATCCCCGTCAGGAAGTCGTAAAATTTAAGAAACGAAATTTCCACTTCCGGAGGTGCATATGGCACTGAGGTTCACTCAGCCTACTCCAAAAATGAGTACCAGGTTGATTCCTGGGGGCAAAGGCGGCCGGGCGTAGAGCTAACCACGCTACCCCATCACGTGCCGAGGTTTACAATGGTGGAAGCCTTTACCTTTCACTCCTCCAAGGGCCTTCATGACTTTGCTGTGCTTACTACTCAAATACGTCAACCTCTTGTAATTAGATTTACCTGCACGTAAAAGAACTCCTGCGGAACAAAATTCCGGCACCTCCGCATCTTCGAAAACCAGAGATCACTCTAACATCGATCCACTGATGTGTTACGAGGTAGCTAATGGATGGTTTCTACCTTAGAAAGCTGTGGATACTTTAAGTAGATTCCACATCTGGTGAGTCATAAATTATTATCCATGTTTGTTCATTCAGTCTATCATCCATCATTGGTCTGCGTTTAGGACTGTCAACTACAGTAGGTCGCAAATTCGCTATCAGTTGTTTACCTAGCTTTTTCTTAAATGTTTCCAAAGAAGTTGGATATGTATTGAATATTTCCCGTGATGGATTATTCTGATCCCCTTTCCTCGTCCTATAAATGAACATTTACCCCATTTTTTTTAAAAAAAATTCAACTTTATCTTCATATTATGAAAAACTCCACTGAAGATTATTCGTTTTCTAATGTCATTTCCACGCCATTTGTTCACTGACAGCTCGGAACATACCGGTGAGTCGAGCAGCTCTTCTCCTCACCCCCAAGTCTTCCTAGCCCAAAGTTTGCATTATTTTTGAAACACTACTCTTTTGTCGGAAATCAAGAACAAATCGTGCTTATTTCCTTTGGACCTTATTCACCTCTCGTATCAAGTCCTGCCCGCGAAACTTTTAGTGATACTTCGGCTCCCTAGTGCTGAATCGGCAGACCTCTGTTATCTTCGAGATTTGTACTGGCAACATCTGACACGCTCACACACACACACACAAATCGATTATGCATCGCCGTGAGACATCTGGCGGTATAATTGTAACACTTTAAATATCGTTGTTATTCACACGACAAAGTCAAAATATAGGTTAAGCCTGAACATGTGTGAGGAAAACAAAGTTCATCACGGGGACAACCTAGATCTCCTCCACGGAAACGATGGTTTAGAAAATTCATATCGACCGATCATACTATCGATTCAATTTAGATTTCATTTCCATTCAGTTGACAGTATTACCGGAACCGTTGTAGCTTACTCCTTACTCCTCACCCCCGTAAAACCAAGTTTCACGAATAGTATATTGGGGTCTTACCAGAAATATATGTCCTTCTTTACATCCTTACTACTACAGTAAATTATATGAAGAGATCTGCAACTTTTTTTTTTTTCATAACCTCGTTAATATGATTACCCCATTGAAGATCATTCCTTATATTAACAGGTGGGTAATTATATCGATCCCCATGAGATACTATCACCCCATCAAGGTCCTCGGGCACTCCCGGCACTAAAAGTCATACGCCATTTCATTACCCCATCAATACAGTAATAAAAACTGATAGGATTTTTTCCACTTGGTAAAAACTTACAACCTGATTTTTCATGTCGCTTACCATCTGTTATCCAACTCACAATGTTGTCTAGATCTTCTTGTAGTCGCCGACAATTTATGTACTAATCTATACAATGTAATATTATCCATATAGCTTATATAGCATCGAATTCCAAAGAATCTGCGTTTTGTAGTTCAATATACATAGCAGGAATGAAGTAGAAATAGGAAAGTAAAACCATGAGCGTATTATTTCATTTTTATTGTTGAACATGGGGCACTGCAAATAATGTGAACTTGGGCCTCCTTCGGGAGTACTTCCGAGAGCAACTATCAGCTCGTTGTTGAAGGTCTTACTAATGTAAACAACATACATATTTATTAAGGTATGAGAACTTCCATTGAGACTGTTTGCTATATCCAGCCTTGAAGGTCAGTGCCGGATTTGAAGTAGAAAATTAGCAGTTACCTTCTAAACAAGTCGCACTATACATGAATCGATGTCTGGGATTTTTTTTTTTTTTTTGTGCTATTTGCTTTACGTCGCACCGAAACAGATAGGTCTTATGGTCTTTACTGGTATGAAAATGAGAAACCACGGAAAATCATCTTCAGGGCTGCCGACAGTGGCGTTCGAACCCACTATCTCCCGGATACAAGCTCACAGCTTCGCTATCCTAACCGCACGGCCAACTCTGGGATGTGTAGAGATGTCTGTAGAGGCGGATTTACTGTGTGACATAGGCTCACTAGGCACGGGCCTATGTGCGACAGCAAAAAACGCCAGTATGATCACGTGCAAAATTTGCACTTGAATACCATCGCATTGTAGACATATTTTCTTCTTTGGGTCGCATGAAACCCCACGCCAACTTTTTTTCAAATTTCTAGATAGACTACACCCTGTACTTTGGGACACATACGTTTAGATAGATACCGGGTGAGCAAAATAAAATTGGTCAGGAGCCTGGTTCAGACGGTTAAGACGCTGGCCTTATGACCCCAACTTGGCAGGTTCGATCCTGGCTCAGTTCGGTAGTATTTGAAGGTGCTCAAATACGTCAGCCTCGTGTCGGTAGATTTACTGGCACATAAAAGAACTCCTGTGAGACTAAATTCTGGCACCTCGGCATCTCCGAAAACCGTAAAAGTTATTATTATTATTATTATTATTATTATTATTATTATTATTATTATTATTATTACTGGCCTGGAAAATGTTTGCAGTAGGACTGACGCGGGATTGGCCCTTGTTAATGAAATCATACAAGATGTTGGAAATGGCCTTATGTGAAGAAATGAAAAACTGAGAATCCAAAAGCCCTGACTACACTTCACTCAAACCACCCGCAAACTTTCGTCTGGACGCGTTAACGCATACATAACAGTAAATTTTTTAAGGATGCAGGTCATTCTTGATAATGTAAATTGGTGTTTGGAATCTCTTTTAAAAATAAAGAAACGCGTATTTTTTTTCTCAGAAAATCGGCGCGCGCGTGCGTGTGTGTGAAAATAAGTAAAGGAGTTGAATTCTCTCTTCTACTTTTTTTTTTTTTTTTTTGCAAGTTGCTTTACGTCGCACCGACACACACATGTCTTTTTTTTTTTTTTTTGCTAGGGGCTTTACGTCGCACCGACACAGATAGGTCTTATGGCGACGATGGGATAGGAAAGGCCTAGGAGTTGGAAGGAAGCGGCCGTGGCCTTAATTAAGGTACAGCCCCAGCATTTGCCTAGTGTGAAAATGGGAAACCCCGGAAAACCATTTTCAGGGCTGCCGATAGTGGGATTCGAACCTACTATCTCCCGGATGCAAGCTCACAGCCGCGCGCCTCTACGCGCACGGCCAACTCGCCCGGTCACATATGTCTTAAGGCGAGAATTCTGTTTAAGAGGATGCTTATATCTCAAGAACTGAAGATGTTATAGACGTGAAAATTATTTGCAATCTTCTTTAAAAATAAAGAAACGTGCATTTTTTGTTTTCGGAAAATCTACTTGGGTGGGGGAGGGACTGATAAAGGGTTTGAATTATTTTTATGGGGACACTTACATCTCAAAAACTGAAGATGTCACAGATGTGGAAATGGGTATTTGGAATCTACTTTAAAACAAAATAAATATATACATTTTTTTTTTTTTTAACTTGAGAGAAGACTGTTTCTCGGTTGTACAGCTCTGTGTTGCATGGTCATCTTAGCCCCAAAAGGCAATATCACAAACGTTGTTTACAAAAAGTTTCTGGGGTAAATGAAACTCATTTTTTCGGTGAGTTTTTATACTTTAGGTATTTTCAGATAATGTCTTAGTACAGTACCGAGGAACGATTACTTTGATCAAATTACGAAATCCACGCGAGCGAAGCCGCGGGTAACTGCTAGTAACAAATGTAATCAGATGGCAGGTAGGGAATGTCGTGGGTAGATTTACTGGCACATAAAAGAACTCCTGTGAGACTAAATTCTGGCACCTCGGCGTCTCCGAAAAGGAAGTCGAGCTGAATATCACTGATCTGTGCCATAATTGTTCTGTTCTTGAACATATCGGGTGGCCCACCCAACTCCCATTCTGCGAACTTATCTTCTCAGGATCGATCTATTCACGCACTCTCCTGTAAATACCAAGACATAAGATCTCTAATAACTTAATTATTGCTAGAAAAAATGCTCGTGCTTTTATGATTCACTCCGTACTCGCCAGTGACGACACTACAGGCGGCATAGCTCTCTTTGTCTGCTAAGATGCGTGGCGGTTAGATCATAGTTAACAAGACTGCGACCTTCCTTAAAATTTGCAATAGTTTTTATTTTATTTTTCGAGAGAATGATCAGCGACCAGAAATGAAGTAAAAGAAGTGTAGTTAATTGCCTTCGTGTCTGGTAGCGGTTATAACCGGTCTTCGAGTTATTACTGCTTTGTCCCACATTTCAGGAGTCAGGACTTCATTCAATTAAGATACTGAGAGCTTTATTATCATCTGCAGAGAACAGTTTAGCGCGGTGTTGAATACGGCATTGTACGATATTATTAACCAATAGCTTAGAAGGTAACTGTGGAAAGTACACAGTTCCAACTACCTAGGTTCGAAACTCTGAGCTGATAGTGACATGAAGGACTGGATATTTCTTCTGATTGTTTCTTTTTTCAGTCTTGTATTTTGATAAGTGTTAATGAAACTTATTTTATAAAATGGAATTCAATGGTTAGCTATGATTTGTCAGTATAGAATGATTTCATGCATTTTAAGATAAATACCCAGTTCGCCGAATTAGATGAATTAACCAGGCGGTACCAAAGTCGACTCAGCCGGGATTCTGAACCGAAGGCAGCTATGCTGACTATTCATCCAATAAGTCGAGTTTTTCCACTTTTTGCTTCCAAATCCAGTATAACTAGAGATACTCAACACACTACAACACTGTACGTTACCATATGATTTATTAGTCGTGAACATATGCCTAAGGATTCTGTACAGAGGGTTCTGGATTCAATTTCGAACCGGATCGTCTGTGCATAATTCCTCTGGCGTGAGGCGCAGGTGTTCGTCTCGGTAACATGTCTTCATATACAGTATAAACAACACATGAGCCACAGTTGAAACATTCAATAAGTTTGTGAATATCCCCCCCCCTTTCCACAGAGCATAAAATTGGCGTCAGGAAGCGCATCCTGCCGTAAAACAAGGCCATGTCCATAGGCGCGACTCTACCAGGGTGCTGCAGTTAAGCAGCATTGGGCATGCTCAGTACCCGAATGGGTGACCACCCAGGTCTACCACCTGCCACTGAAACAATTCATTAAAAAACGAACAAAACAGCCATGGCCAAACACACCGCGAAGCTCGACTTTCCAAACATCACATTAAGTCATTCTCCTACGAATGTCAATATATTAATTAACATTTATTATTATTATTATTATTATTAACCAACCTATATTTATTATTCTTATACTTATTTTCTTAACAGTCCAGGTGAGGATCGCTAAAGTCAAACCGGTACTGGAACTCAGCTACAATTTACGAACATTTAAAATCTATTTTATTTTCCATACGTATTTGCCTATATTTCTAGATTTAATACAAGTTTTTACTCACTTCCTTCTTAGTCCGTTTACCCTCCAGTGTTGGTTTTTCTCTCGGACTTAGCGAGGGATCCCACCTCTACCGCCTCAAGGGCAGTGTCCTGGAGCGTGAGACATTGGGTCTGGGAATACAACTGGGGAGGATGACCACTACCTCGCCCAGGCAGCCTCTTCCTTGTCAATCACTTCCAATCCTCCCATCACCCACAAGGCCTCTGTTCACCATAGCAGAAAGAAAGAAAGAATTTTCACTAACATGAAAACAATACAGTTATACTTGCACAATATCCTAACTGCTTAAATTATTTTCTACCACTGATTTAACAACAGTACAAAATAAATTACACATGGTTACGGGTGTGACAGGAAGTTACAGATGTGCCATATACCTCAACTACACGTTTTTATTTATTTATTTATTTATTTATTTATTTATTTATTTATTTATTTATTTATTTATTTATTTACAATTTGCTTTATGTCATTCCGACGCAGATATGTCTTATGGCGACGGTGGCATAGGAAATGTTTACGAGTGGGAAGGAAGCGGCCGTGGCTTTAATTTAAGTACAGCTCCAGACCAGCATTTGCCTGGTGTGCAAATGGGAAGTCATCTTCAGGCCTGCCAACGGTGGGGTTTGAACCCACTATCTCCCGAATGCAAGCTCACCGTTGCGCGCCTCTAACCGCATGGCCAACTCGCTCGGTATTATTATTATTATTATTATTATTATTATTATTATTATTATTATTATTATTATTATTATTATTATTGACGTTCTGCCCTCAAACTGGCACTTTCAAATACAGTACAGCCCACTGTCCAGTAATGTTTACGAGATCATTTGCATTTGAGAAGTAGTTGATACAAGTATATTACACAACTTCTGATCATTTTTATTTTAAAATGTTAAGTGCCCATTTCTGCTGCATAAAACAGGATTGTAATACCTACATATCCTCATCTTGCTCATCAGTTATGTAACCCTGCTAAATCTGCAACAGTTCTCGGTTAATTAACTGGGTTCGGAAATGTAATTACCAGTTGGGAAGATGATATCAGAATGCATGATTAATTCCTAGAAAGTTTAGCAAGCTCGTTCTTTATGACGGCAGAGTTCTTTAATGGATTGCTGTTCAGGAATATGTATGTAAGGTTCTGAGAAACTGGCATTCCTGTTATGAGGTAATTCACACATGTTTGTCTTGTTTTATTCATGTGAATAGCCCGCCTGGTGACGATGATGATTTAAGCGTCAAGGTTTTACGGTGTGACATCGTGGTTAGCTGGTTTGAGTCCTGTTAGTGAAAAAAGAAATCATCGTCTAGATGTTGGTCAGCAGGGTAGGAGAGGTGGTGGTATACAATGTCTAAACACTAGATTACGCGTTACAAATGCTGGGTTTAATTACAAACCTCTCAACAGTGTTCAGACGGCATAATGACGCTGTAGATAGTGATTCGTCATCGGACGGAAACGTTGGGCAGAACCCCCCCCCCCACCCACCCCCCCTGCTGCTATTTGGTAGTAGGCTAAGCGCCAACACCGGGTTTAATAATAATAATAATAATAATAATAATACTAATACTAATAATTGCTTTACGTCCCACTAACTACTTTCACGGTTTTCGGAGATGCCAATGTGCCGGAATTCAGCCCCGCAGGAGTTCTTTTACGTGTCAGTAAATCTACCGGCACGAGGCTGGCGTATTTGAGCATGTTCAAATACCACCGGACTGAGCCAGGATAGAACCCGCCAAGTTGGGGTCAAAAGGCCAGCGCCTCAACCGTCTGAGCCACTCAGCCCGGCACACCGGGTTTCACCCTCTCCCTACTTCACCGTCATCATAAACATCATCAACTCAGTCCGCTTCCGTAGCGTAATGAAAAATGAAATGGCGTATGGCTTTTAGCGCCGGGAGTGTCCGAAGACAGGTTCGGCTCGCCAGATGCAGTCTTTTGATTTGACTCCCGTAGGCGACCTGCGCGTCGTGGTGAGGATGAAATGATAACAACTGCGCAAGAGGACCAGTACCTCAATCAGGAGGCCTCACCTACTACCTTGAACAGGGGCCTTATAGGGGGATGGTAGGATTGGAAGGAATAGACTGGGAAGAGGAGGGAAACAACCGTGGCCTTAAGTACAATCCCGGCATTTGCCTGGAGGAGAAGTGGGAAACCACGGAAAACCAGATCGAGGATGTCTGAGGTGGGTATTGAACCCGCTCTGCTCAGTAGACTTCCCGAGGCTGAGCGGACCCCGTTGGCCCTCGTACTACTTTTCAAATTTCGAAACCGGGGCGTGGCAGCTATTCACACTAACCACTACACCATAGAGGCTGACATGGTAAATTCTACTAAATAAAAACTTATCCTATACGTCCTTGGAATTCTTCTTCACTGGGATAACATTTCGGTACTGTATTACCATGACGAATATTAAACAGAAGTGCAACAGGTTCTTTTCCAGCTACGATTAGGGCATAATAGTGATAGTTCACTCACTGATGCTTTCAGACTGCACGAAGTAAGACAACACTTTGGCAGTGTGTAACGGTTACTGTTATTACTTGCCACCCTCGGAGACTCGAGTTCGATTCCCGGTACTGGCAGAAATTTAGGAATGGCAGAAGCGCTGTTATATGGTTACAATGGTACATGCAGCTAACCTCCGTCGGGGGTGTATCCGAAAAGAGCTCCACTACCTCGGGGCGAGGACACGAGTTTACTCACACCAGACGCGCAGGTCACCCAAGGAAGTCAAGTACTAGGGCCTGCAGCAGACCTCTCCGGAGGCCACACGACATCACATTGTTACAAAATATTGTTACTACCTGTATCGCGCCATCTTGAAGACAGCAATGGTTCTCAGAGTAATTCTAGGGTTCTGAAGTTATTATTTGGGCGGGATTTTTTCAGTCATGGCCGCATGTCCTTCGGGTGCAGAATACGCCGTGTGCGTGTTGGGAATCAATGAATGCGTAGATTTTTTTTACAGCTTGCTTTACGTTGCACTGACACAGGTTTTATGGAGACGGTGGGATAGGAAAGGCCTAGGAGTGGGAAGGAATCGGTCGTAGCCTTAAGGTGTGAAAATTGGAAACCACGGAAAACCATCTTCAGGGCTGCCGACAGTGGGGCCAACTCGCCCGGTGCGTAGAATTTTGGTTTACAATGATATTTTGTTTTATTTCCACACGAGATCTCTTTTTTCGAATGTCTTCAGATCACCTATGTCTACATCCGTGTACCATGTAGGCCTACCTATACTAGGTTTATGTTAACGAGATTCAATTCTTTAAAATAATGTATTAAATATATTAGCTATTAAATGTCTTAGCTAAAGCACAAAAATTAACATGGGATATCTACAAAAATAAATACCTATCAATAAATGCAAAAGTAAATCACTACAACACCGGAAGCTACATATGCAGCAGAAACACTTTTTCACATGAATAAACAATCAAAGACTGACAGACTTCAGAAAATTGAAAGGAGGATTGGAAGAACCTGCATCAACAAAAAATACTAGAAAGATGGACAGTGGCGGATAATACGTAACAAAGTCGTGTACAAAGAGCTAGAACCCATTACTATGCGTAAGAGGAGACTGGGATTCTTTGGACATATGAGGATGCAGGATTCGACACCTCTGAAACAACTAGTACAACACAATCTCGTCTCAAAAAATACCACAACAGGATGTAAATGGATCAGAGAAGTAAGAGAGGATCTGAAGGAAATAGGCCTTGCAACAGAATACACCACAAATGAGATAAAATTCAATACAAAACTCAAGAATACAAACCTCCGCTTTACCCTTACACGAAACAAACCAACAACACGCATATTTTCAACTGATGAAATAGCACGAAGATCGGAGCGTCTGAAGAAGTACTGGGAGGACCGCAAAGCCCGAACAATCCCTTCAAAGAGACCTGAACGATCCTATGCGGTCATAAAAGAAAAAGAACAACAACAAACAGTTCCACCTATTCAATGCTTGATCGTAATGGTTTTATTAAAATTTCATTTTGTTATTTCTACGATATGTTCGGCCCTTTCGTGGCCATCTTCAGGTAAAATCAAAATGGTTTGGTCACATAGGAAAGTGATATGTTATGAACAGAATACGCATTAAAACATACACATTAAAACGGACATAATTACAAATTAAAATAACGTGCCACTTTTAAGACGTTACTTGATGTTTGTTGACTTGAAAATGTTCTCATATAGTCTTTGGTGAAATAAAATCACAGTTGATGTGCAGACGCCACTGTTTGTTTACGACATGTTCTTGGTGAATGCCGGTCAAAAGGTGCTGGAAGATTTGCACTTACTTGACATGCTGCCATTCTTCTTAGTTCAAGGCAAACAATAACTCTCACTCGCTCAGACGACCACTTCACATGACATCATCATCATCAGAGGCTGGAAGACGGGGGGACGTAAATGTTCGTATTAAGTCATTCATTGTACTTTGTAATCACATTAGTTATCGCAACAATTCATTCTAATCATCTTCCCTATTCTCTTTCTTTTTAGATTTTGGCAACTTCTTTAGGGAGGTTATTATGATTTTTTCCAGTTTAAATTAAACTTCAACAGGTTCTATATTGACAACTAAAATAACATACATTGTCATACACAAGAATGACAGCATGTCAAATAAGTGCCAGTCTTCCAGGCGTATCTGGATCGGAGCGACGTAAAGCCAGTTGTTAAAATAAGCTCTCTTACATTCAGCTCATGATATTTTGGGCTTGATCGATTGCTTTAGACTCATTCCTTAAGTTAGCATATTGAGAGATTCCGGAAATTTTCAATGAAGTTCACATTATTTTAAATATATATATATTTCACATGCCTCTGCTGTAGTGTTTACAGTGCACTATGTCTTCTGAAATGGGCTAGAATAAATTTGTTACTTTCATTTACCTGTCTCAGTCTCATCCTTGGCTTTGACAATATGAAAGTGACCGAGGTATGAGCGATTCTAGTAATACCGTTCCTCATGCAGCCAGTCCCTGTTATGAATGGTGGGAAAATATCGCTCATGGGGTCGGTTGGTGCATGCATTTCAATGGCCTTGGCGGAGTGGTATGTAATAGCAACTTCTGGCTCAGTGAGGAAAGCAACGAGAAACTACCTCACTCCTCATTTCCCTAGTATGCCTCTTCAGTGACACCTAGGCTATCTATGACAGCTGTTGGTGGAGCTGTAGAGGATCAAATCAACCTTTGGGCCGAATACCCAACATACGTACATATATTTCACAACTGCTCCATGCATTGGTCAAGATTCGAACCGCGGCCGACTTAGTGAGAAGCCATTGACAATGCCACTCAGCTACTGTATAACATAAATTTGCAAGGGTACACTCGAAATCTGTATCTCGTGGCCAGAAATATTCATTTGAGGCAAGAAATCAGGACAACCCTTAGAACCACCCCGTACCTGCTTACACACTCTCTCTCATTGGTCACTATGATTAGATGCGTTAACATATGCACACATCTGAAGAGTGAGGGGAGGTGGAGAAAACACATTACGAGAATATCCAGCGTGAACGAAACACACGGCTCCTTCAAGGCAACAGACGTAATGTGTATGTCAACTCATTGAGGGTCAAATTCTCCAGTTTCTTTGTAATTCTTGTGTGCGAAGTCTGGCTGAAATGTTAGCGGTCTCGACTACGACTGCATTATCAAATAGCATCGCGCTCAACCACTGTAAGAAAGAATGACCATTATTTTCGTCAATATATGCTCTGTTACTAGTCTACTACTACTACTACTCATAATAATAATAATAATAATAATAATAATTTTATCCTCAAAAACCGAAGTAAAATAACCCGGCATTAAATAATTATGATTATCAGAGACGCAAGGGCGTAGTTATTGTCAGCGCTGATCAAACAATTAAATGCCATATTTTGAGGTGGGATAACATTGTGCACACTTCATCACAATTAAATTACAGTTAATTAATCGTTTTCCTTGATTAGGAAAAGCTAGTATAGTCAGAATGCTTACCCATACACATCTTAATCAGTTCCCGAAAAGTGTAATCGGGAGTGACCTCTGAGTGCACAACGTCGCATGCCACACCTCCTGGAAGACGAACACATATGACGTTGCCTTGGTTACTTCTCCTTCATCTTCAGGGTTGGCCAAAATCTTCACCCAAACGTTACCTGTTTCCTTTTCCACCCGGAATTCTTGTGATCGCGATTGTACCAATACAAAATGTGTGTACAAGTAGAGAAGTGAGGATGAATGCGTGTGCCAACACGATGGCGACTACACGTACAATAGTTACTCGTTAGTAGTTCAATGTTTCTCTATTTACCTGTCAGAAGACTTCCTCAGTAATTACTGCTATAAATAGCTAAGCGGAAAAGGGAAGTCTGCATCCATGAATGTACTTCCTTGTACTACCAACTCTGTCCACTCTCAGAATGTTTACGTTGTTGGGTGTAACGGCAACCTCAACACATTTGAATTAGCTTAGGCAAATTTGTCTGAGCGCACAGTATCGGAGACGATATGGTAGCTTCAGATTTACGTTAAAACTCTTTGTATTATTTCCATCCCTCTTCCTCTAGTCGACCACACTTCTTTTCTTTTCATACTATTCCATTGTCTTTATATTTCTTCCATAAACTTGATTCTGTTTTTTCTATACACTGATGAGTAGGGTTTGGGTAATTAGGACCTAAATATCACCAGAATGTAGGGCAAATTACAAATAATTAATTACGACTCTAAAGTGGAAGAAAACACCGACCAAACATACGTACTTCCAACGAATTATTTTTTCCACTAGTTCCTTTATATTAAAGATACATTTCATTAGTCTTCTTGCCCTACTTTTTGTTTACAATTCGCCTTTATGTCGCACCAACACAGATAGGTCTTATGGTAATGAAGGGATAGGAAAGGGCTAGGAGTGGGAAGGAAACGACCGTGGTCTTGATAAGGTATAGCCACAACATTTGCTTGATGTGAAAATGGGAAACCACGGAAAACCATCCTCAGGGACCGAGCGAGTTGGCCGTATAAATATTTAGGTATATATAAATCATATAGGCTAAATTATTATATAAATTAAATCATATAACTGACGGTTTATTGCGCGTTTCTCTTCTTTTTAAGAATTGGCAACCTTATATGCGCTATCTTGGATGACGTCATTCTGGTCGCACTTTTGCAGCTTTCTTTAATCTTTTTCCTTGACTTCTTACGATTCTCAGGGTTGATTCTGAGATTCCTGTAGCTCTGAAGATGTCTACAGTGCGCTAATTGCATTCATGTCGCTTTATAACGTCCAACTTTTCTTCAAGTGTTATTGATTTCCTGTGCTTTTTGCTTTTAGAAACATTTTGATCGTCTTTTCACGTTTTTAGAAACAATAAAACACAGCTTACTAATTCAGTGCTCTCTTTAATATTGACCACATGCTGCCAGCCAACACTGAGACAACGCAGCACAGCTACGTAGGGCTCTCTTTGAGACTGACTACACGCCGCCTTGCAGCGCCGCACACTCTGTCGTGAAATCGTCCACAGAGTGATCGTGAATCCGTAGCCTAAACTGTATATTTCTAAAATCGCGTGATAGCGAACACGCGTATAACGAGGAATGACTGTATGTAGTCCTTATTTTAACACGATTTACTACACTCATGTAAGTTTTCTGTCTATAAATCTATCTCATAACTGTTATTTTGCCATTTTTCACATTTTCCCTTTCGCCTTTCATTTTTTCTTGAACCATCGTCATTCCATCTCTTTCCAGTCAGTTCTGGATCGCACTGTCCTGATTCAGTGTGGTCCTAGTAGGTGCCTGAACCCATCTTTTTCTTGGTCTGCTGCGGCTTCTTTTTTCTGTGTAGCGATCTCTCTCTATCTGTCCTGGTGTAGCCTCTCTACGTGCATTATTATTATTATTATTATCATTATTGTTATTTATATCTATTCGGTCCATGTCCTACTGCTGGTGGTGATTCCATGAAGATATTCTTTATCTCCTCTCCCCCCTTTAACTTTACATTCTTCCTCGTCCTTCATGCTAGTCTATGCGAGACATTCGGATTAACCTACATTTAGGAAGGGTGAAATTGATGGAAGTGAAATGAAAACCTCTGATGATCGTAGTAGTTTAGTCTCCTTTCTCCAGTTTTACTGACGTCACACTCCTAGAGACCGCAGAATGGCAGCTGCGTTCATTGAACTGTTTAGTTGTTATCCTCTGGCATAACTGGTGTTAGAGCAACCTCAGGTGAGTTGATTGGGAGTGAAGTATGTGCTGTTCGATTCCAAGCCGCAGTGATTTCTTCCTCTTGCCACTTCTTTTTTTAATTATTATTTTTTCTTGTTTACATACCGGCTTATAACTTTAGATCCTGATCTTTTGGTATATCTATCCACAAGGTGAACGATAAGTCCCTTTACAATGGTTCAAAAAAAAAGTCCCCTGTAGGGCCAGTAGAATAACACCCACGGTATACCCTGCCTGTCGTAAGAGATGACTAAAAGGGGCCCCAGGGATTCTGAACTCGGGAGCGTGGCTTGGTGACCACGGAGTCCTTGTCTGAGTCCTGGCATTGCTTCCACTTACTTATGCCGGGATCCTCAGTTTCATCTATCCTATCCGACCTCCCTTAGCCAACTCTTGTTCTTTTTCGACCCCGGCGGTATTAGAGCATTCGAGGCCTAGGAAGTCTTTCACTTTCACGCCCTTCGTGGCCCTTGTCTTTCTTTGGCCGATACTTTCATTTTTCGAAGTGTCGGATCCATTCCAATTTTTCTCTCTGACTAGTGTTACATAGAGGATGGTTGCCCAGTTGTACTTCCTCTTAAAACAATAACCACCATCACCTCATAGTAAAAGTAATGTGCAGACATATTTTAAATATCTATTTTATAGACAACTCCTTAACACAGTAATGGGCAAAAATGTTTTTGAGTTGGAAGCAGCTTTCATTATTATTCCATTTCAGCTTAGTCGGTAGAACACGATGCTATTTTTTGCTAGGGGCTTTACGTCGCGCCGACACAGATAGGTCTTATGGCGACGATGGGATAGGAATGGTCTAGGAGTTGGAAGGAAGCGGCCGTGGCCTTAATTAAGGTGCAGCCCCAGCATTTGCCTGGTGTGAAAATGGGAAACCACGGAAAACCATAGAACACGATGACGGACACAAATTATTTCAGTGCTGAGGAGCACTTGCTGGCTTGCGTGTGGATTCAAGAACATCCAACAATTCATAAGAGGATAGAAGACGTCGTGAGGGACTTTGCTATGCGTTTTAATCTGTTTTACGTCGCACCTACACAGATAGATCTTACGGCGACGATGGGTTAGCAAAGGCTTATGATTGAGAAGGAATCGGCCGTGGCTTTAATTAAGGTACAGTCCCAGCATTTGCCTGGTGTGAAAAACCATCTTAAGAGCTGCTGACAGTGGGGTTCGAACCCACTATATCACAGCTGCGCGCCCCTAACCGCACGGCCAACTGGCTCGGTGCTGTGCGTTTCAGGAAACCGTCACCATTGTGGCAAACGTTATTGACAGGGCCCAGACATTTCTGATGACTTGCTAAAAAATTGCTTGAAAATTCTCAGCATCCTAAAATCTAATACAAATTATCTAAACACCAACTGTTTGTTGTTAAAAATTAAATTATATGCATTTCTATGCATGTACGATATTCATAATTTGTACTTTTAATATTACATTATGTCAGTTCTTTGTTTTGGAATGCTGGGGCTGTACCTTAATTAAGGCCACGGCCGCTTCCTTCCCATTCCTAGTCCTTTCCTATCCCATCGTCGCCATAAGACCTATTTGAGTCGGTGCGATGTAAAGCCCGTAGCAAAAAAAAAAAATTGTTTTGGAATCTCTGCTTTTCTTAGAAAAATTGTCAGAAGATCTGTGGTCAAAATTCTCTTGATACCTTTTAGTTTTTTTTTTCTTGGTAACATCTGAAGCCGTCTACTTTCAGTTTCGAATGAGTTAATTTATAACAGTTCGGCTCTTCAGTCTGCTGAAACGAATTTTTAGTAAATACATTTAGAAACTACCTAAAAGAGAAAACATATGGTAACAGTACAGCATTATATGCTGGAGTAGATACAGAGGTGGACATCGTTAATATAAGTTCCAGATGTAAAGTTCCTAAGTATTTAAACATAAATAGACATAAATATTTAAATATTTTTAAATATCTGAAGATGTTCTTTCAAGAACGAATAATGTCGTTATATTTTAATTAATTTATTCCTTTTTTAGGTGTAATACTGTTACCATATGTTTTCTCTTTCAGGTAGTTTATTAATTGATTTACTCAAAGTCAGCTTCGGTAGACAGAAGAGCCTAACAGGTATTTTTTTAAACCTGTAGCCCGTAAAGAGAAACGATCTAAAAAGAAAAATAACTTTCCTATAAAGATCATAGTACTCCAGACTTCCGAATATGAACATTCACGTTAACTATACTGCTAATAATAAGAGTTGGTGTGTGACATTTCTTAGAGGGAGGTCCGTTTACTGCCTGCCGAGACGGGATAAAGGGAGTGGCTGTGTGGTTGCCATGGAAACGAGGGTGGGGCGACTGCGGTTGCCATGGAGATACAACTTCAGGGCAGCTCGTCTTGCTGGGAGTTGCCAAACCTGTCACTGTCACTGATACGAACCTGATTGTTTGTATAAGGGTGATCGCAAATGGGACGACACCGCCTGGCCAGGTAGTCTACAACAGATCACAGCGGTCAGAATGAAGGAGGGAACAAGTGAGCCGGAAGCGAGGGGTAAGAGCATGTAGAAAGGAATGCTGGAATGTGGCAACATCGTGAAATGGGACGTGCAGTGCTCCTCCCTCCAACCTTACCTGTCAGACGCTAACTTTAGTTAAGTCTAGTATAGGTGGTACGTAGGTAGAGAAACTGCTTGAATGATGACGTAACAGATGTATAAATACTTAAAAATCATCCATAACAAAAACAAACAAAATAAATATGCATTTCTGTAATTAGGGAGCTATGAAAAGTTAGCAATAAGTATGGTGCACCAATTAAAAGATGGCATGTCATAAAGAAGAAAAGAAAGCCTTTGTCACGGGAAGTCTTCGTGATGTGCCACGTACCTGGAGACCAAGCACTCGTGCCGAGACTTGCGTTGCTGTGGCAGAATCAATAAAACGATCGTCGATGAAATCAAGTTATAAACGTTCTGTTTCCGGAATGAACGGCCAGAGCCCAAGATGATAGCATTACCTTTCTACGGGATTGTGCTCCACCACATTTTGCTCTGAGCATCCGAACGAACTGTTTCGGAACCGCTGGATTGGACATGGATCACAAGACCGTGTTGTCCAATTGCCATGGCTCTCACGAAGCCCGGACCTCACTACGCCGGACAATGCACCTTCTGGTCGTGTTAGAGAAGAAAGCGATCGACGATACCTGAATATCGATCAGCTGAAAGACTGAGTTTGCTTAACAGTTGTAAACGATCTTTGCCTCGATTGAGGGGTGGCGCTTCCATTGATAATAGCGGGTGAAAAAAGTAATACAAAATTACGTGAAACGATAGTTGAAGTAGCAAAGAGGAGATATCCTTCCTTTATGCTTGTCAGGAACCCACCATCCCGCTCCTAGAATTGTTGCTTGCATAAAAGAATGAGGAATGAGACAGACCTTGTGTTGTTATTGGCCGGCCTAGACTAGGTGTGAAAAAGACAAGTTTCCTATTGTCCCGGCCTCAGGACTGCCACAGTAGGTACAAAAAAAAAAAAAGTAAGCCACTCCGAATTTTTCATGGCGTAGGCCTACATGAATAACGATCGGCCGAAAGACTGTGTTCGCGTAGCATTTTAAACGATCACCTTTGCATCAAATATGTTCTTTTCCTTTAGGTCCTACATTTTTCAGAAATGTCGACCCTATGTCAGATAATCCGGAAAAGCGCCCAATTGCCCTATATTTGAAGGTTTCTTGTGTTAGTGTCTTTTTTTAATTATATATTTAGAAACAAATTTCAAATTTGACATATGAAGGGAAATTAATTTTTTCAAATGTATGACCAATTCTGAACTGTATTCTAAACTCCTGAAAATTGCATTTTTTTTTTTTTTTTTTTTTTTTGTTTCGGTATCGAGCCATAACTTTAAAGAGGTTTTTTCCTTTAATGTCTTCTCAACGGACTGATAATCGTAATCATTTAAACATTGAATTGGTGAAAGGTTTGTTATTTGTGAAATACAATTTGAAATATTTTGAATGCACAGAATTGTGTGTGTTGAACAAGAATGATTAATTGGCAAAATTCACATCAGCAGATCAGTATTCGTATGATTAATGATCTCGCATATTCGTAAGAAAATCAATGTTTTTAGTAGGATGATGTGTTTCTTAAAAGTCTGTCGAACAACAAACCAGCAACTCAATTAATGCCCTGTAATATGACTAGAGAGATTTTTTAAAATTGTTAATGAATAAAGTGGCGTGCATTCTAATGAAATGCCCTCCATTTGTGGTTATGGGGATCTGGTCACCCTTCGTCTTCAGAGATCAGTTCTCTCCATCTTCTTCTGGGCCTCCCTCACTTCAGTTACCTTCATCCCTCTACCCCCTGGCCAGAGAGAGGGCGTTACTCTCTAGGTGGCCCGCTCCTCCCCCTCAGGGAGGGGAATGAAAACGTTCTTAACCCATCTAAACCTTCTCTCTTCTGGTGACATGTATGGCCAGACCATTGCAATCGGTATCTCTAAAAATTTCCCTGCTATTTCTGCTACATCAACATCATCACTGCTACTCTTTGTGTTGATTCGTCCGTTATTCAAAAGCGATGTTTGTATTATAGGAAATTATGATGCAATGCACAGTTGACATTCCTTCATGTGGATGCTAATGGAAAATACATACTGCCTCTGGTACAAGACGTTCTGGAATGGAAGAAGATGAAGTTTTCCTCGTTCCGGCCATGAACTAAGAGGAGTAAGAGGGAGGAGGTATTGCACTCTGATCTGCCTCAAGGAGTAGTGATAAAAACAATGCAAGCTGATTGGAAGGTAACTCAGGTCGACTTGTAGGAGACGGATGCTTTCTCTTGTGTAATGGCTTCCATTTAATGGGCAACGTCATCGCTGCCGCAGAAATAACCTAAACAAGATAACAACATTAATTCAGCTTTACTCATATCTGGCAGTCTTAGCTTCTTGACTGAATAAACGCCAAGGCATTCCGTTCAAATGGTCCCGAGTTCGATTCCCGTCCGGATTTCTATGATCCCAATACTCGCATCACACTGCCATTTACCATAGAAATGCACCATAACGAATGTATCCCCCCACATAGGGTTAGCGTCAAGGAGGGTATCCAGCCGTAAAACAAGTCCACATGTTCGCATCCACAACGTCACCAGGGTGTGGAAAAAGTGAAAAGAAGAAGAAGAAAGTCGGGCTGAGTGGCTAACTTGCTAGGTTCGATCCTGGCTCAGTCCGGTGGTATTTGAAGGTGCCCAAACACGTCAACCTCGTGTCGGTAGATTTACTGGCACATAAAAGAACTCCTCCACGAACCTGCTACGCTGGCGTAGCAGGGGGAGAGGTGATACTCCCACCTGGCGCGTCCCAGATGTCGGTTAGAGGTGTCCTAGCCGGCTTGCCGGCAGACTTGAGGGAAATAAAATACCTCTCGCGGACCAAACACACAACCCCTGTGGATGGGGGACGCAGGCGAAGAATTCACCCACGGTATCCTCTGCCTGTCGTAAGAGGCGATTAAAAGGGGCGACCAAGGGATGATTGTAAGAACCACCAGCACGCTGGGAGCACCATGGGTCGCTTTTATTTGCGCGTAGAACCACTATGTTGGGTACCAAATAGGTTTGTGATTAGTAGCAAACGAGGGCTAGACGGCTAGCACTATATGAGCGACACCATGGATGAGGGAACCCATGGTTCTGGCTTGCCTATGATTAGTACCCACTATATGAGGAACACCACGGGATAGTACGATTCCTTGTGGTTAGTACCCTTATGTGATGAACACCATAGGTTTGCGTCGCCTATAAATGGCGCCGCAATGTGCGAACAGCGTAGGTCTATAATACATGTGCGAATGTGTGTGGAATACTGCGAGTCTACGTTGCTCTTGATTAGTACCGCAACATGACAAATACCATGGTTCTACTTTCCTAGCGATAAGTAGCATTGTGAGGAGCCGCTGACTTGGAATTTGGACCCCTTTTGACTACAAGTATCATCGATTCGGTATTGTGCTACAGAAGCAGTCCCTTGGTCAGTAATTCTATTGTTCTACGCCAACTTCTGTGCAAGTGAAGCACTGAGGGTCGGTTCCACTGATCATTTTAAATTCATATCCATCCATTCATTCTTCGTCCTCACGTTTTGAATTGTGGTCAGTGGATGTTTTTGGGCTTTTCATTTTTCATTTCATTTCGTCTCATTTCGTACCATTATGGGCCGATGACCTAGATGTTAGGCCCCTTTAAACAACAATCATCACCATCATCATCAAAAGAACTCCTGCGGGACTAAATTCCGGCACCTCGGCGTCTCCGAAAACCGATAACAGTAGTTAGTGGGACGTAAAGCTAATAACATTATTAAGAAGGACGCTTAACTCGCAGAGGAAAATTATTTCCACATACATTATGTACCATTGAATTGTTCTACTGGTATAACGACGCCAGTGTTCTCGTCTTGGAAGGCATCTTGTTAGAAGTACGTACACCACTGCATAGCTCTCGTAGGTGTGTTGTGAAGAGTGTGATCTATGGGGATGACATCCCACAACTGTATGTGCGACGTTTTCGTGGTGCATAAGGACTTTGGTTCCGTCTGATGGTTAATAATGCCCGCTCACACAGAGCTGGCCTAGTGGACGAGTACCTACAACATTAGGACGTCTCACATATAGAGTGGCCTACTGACTCCCCGGACTTAAATCCTAGATTGATAATGCATGGGACGCTCTAGGCCGGAGGATTGCAGCCTTAACACCGCCAACAAGGTCAATTGTTGACCCCCAAAGCGCGCTTGGACCGCAATGGGCTGCGTTACCGCAAGCCATGCTAGACGGCCTCGTATGGGGAGACGTTGTGTATTGTGTATTGATGTTCTGTATGACAAGGACGGAGGGACACCACACATGGTGAGAGCCACCCGCCGTCTATGTCCGGTTTTTCTGTTTACTTTGTGTCAATGTATCACGAGTCACGTTCTTGTCAGGGCACCTTTTAGTGTGACTCGTGACACAGTGACAATATTATCGCCGTGCCTCATGATTTTATGATCTCAAAGATCCCTTAATTTATGGACACGAGTGTAGAGTATACGAGGCGCTGATAAGATAGAGGGCAAAGTCAACACGAGCCATAAATTGTCCTACACCATTTTTTTCAAATATGAAGACTATAGAAAAGTTGTTTAAGAGGTGATGGATGAACTAATGATAATTCGAATTGAGAATGGGCAGTAAAAATGTAGTCGAAAGAAAATGAAATTGCAAGACCTAAAAAGGCCAAAAAGACCTAAACGCCGAAAATGGCAAAAAATACAACTAAAACCCACCATTTTCTGGCCTATAATGACCCAGAATGAACATATATTATGTTCGGCTTCGTCTTCGGACACTCGATAAAAAAAAAACGCGTTTCCTCAACTTCCGAGCCCTAGTAATAACTTTTTTGCATTTTCGGAGGTGCCGAAATTTTGTCCTGCAGGAGTTGTTTTACGTGCCAGTAAAGCTACCGACACAAGGCCGACTTATGTATTTGAGCACCCTCTTCTTCTTTCCCTTCCTCTTGCTGCGTTCTTTTCTTATACGTGTAAGATGTTGTTAGTTGCACGGTCTGGCAGATGGGGCATCCTTTATCTGACAGAGCATTGGCCACGTCTCCTGGCCTCGTACCTAGAGGAAGGTCTCGTATGATGGCCGTGATGGTTCTACTTGGTTCATCTGAATTTCAGCATTGCCACCTGCTTTATAACGTCTGTTACTCTTGTTCTGCTTCCCACACAGTCCTTTAAGGCTCTAACTATAGTTGGGCCCAGGAGAGTTGGGGTCTGACATTTGAGCGGCGAAAGCAGTAGGCTAACTATGAAGTACGCAGCGTTCTCATAGTTTCCTTCATCTGCGGCATATCACCCTTTCATACAGGCTGAGTAGGCCTAATGCAATTGAATAAACTTTGAACCGTTCCTAGGCTTATGCTAATAATTACACTATTTAAGACAGAACGCGTCATTTCCGATAAAAATGAGATTTCGTAATCACTTACAAAATCATCAGTTTCTGACAATAACCTCGACAAATGCACATGTCCAATACAGAACTGTACAATTAGCCACTGATTAACTTACAAAAAAAAATAACTAACAACGAAATTAATATGCAGAAAACATACACGTAAATACATAAAGCAGCAACAACTAACAAAGTACCACTCCGAATTATATCACAAAAGCGACCGAGAACAAGCCAACCCACGTGGCGATAGCTTCCTTAAATATGTCATCGCTGTTATCGTTGCCATAGCAACAGACCATTTTCGAGCAGCGTTAGTCAACTTTTTCTCGTCGGTGGTGCTAAACGTCGGACTCCAATCCTCGTGGGACTCAGTATAGCGCGCTGATTTCCTCCATAGTGGTTATTTGGTATTTTACCATGTTGACCCTTGCCGTAAATTGCCCGTTGATGAAGCTTTGAATAAAGCTCCTTTGTGAGTAGGGCAAGACATCCTCCTCTGTTATGGGGAAAGGATTGCGCCTCACTGGAGCTTGTGTTGCTTTTTTGTTTTTTGTTTTATCGGGGGGGGGGGGGGAAGTCCTCTCCCCCCGCGTGACCATGGACTCAATCTACATGGCCTCCGACATGCTATTAGTTCTAAGAAGAGAAAGATAGCAGGGAGGAGTGGAAGTGTGATACTACAGGAGTATCTGCCTGTCCCCATGCTCAGCATGCTACCAGGCCAGATGTGGTGGTGGGTATCAATAGTGGTGTAATCAGGTAGTAAGGGTCAGGACAAAACCACATAGGACCGGGCGAGTTGGCCGTGCGCGTAGAGGCGCGCGGCTGTGAGCTTGCATCCGGGAGATAGTAGGTTCGAATCCCACTATCGGCAGCCCTGAACATGGTTTTCCGTGGTTTCCCATTTTCACACCAGGCAAATGCTGGGGCTGTACCTTAATTAAGGCCACGGCCGCTTCCTTCCAACTCCTAGGCCTTTCCTATCCCATCGTCGCCATAAGACCTATCTGTGTCGGTGCGACGTAAAGCCCCTAGCAAAAAAAAAAAAAAAACACATAGGCAGAAATAGAAAGATGCCTACATGTAAAACCTGGCATTTTGTAGATAGCACATGCAAGGATGTGGTTCTGGAGAGGTCCAGGTAATTGTGTTAGTTGGGAATAGGTATCATGCACAGTTATAAGCCTATTCCTCGCCGTTCCAGTTATTCAGGGGATCAGTCCTTCTGGGCACTGAGTGACTAGCGCGGGCCGTGCCGGTTGCCGCCCGACTCCCTTGAGGTCCCTCGTACCCAGTCTCAAATCCCGGAGAATGAGGCCAAGCCCGCCGAGGCGGGGACCTGCTGGATGGTTGTGGGACATGTCGCCGGGCCTCCTTCCTCTCTGCCCGCGCCATGGCCCGGTATACAGGGAAACTGCGATGGGAGGCCGGGTGGCCAACCGCGCAATTGGCGCACACCGGCGCCTCCTTAAGTGTAGCGCAGGCCGTGTAATGGTGATCACCACCACAACAATTGCACCTCACCTCGAGCCCACAGCTAACCTGACGGTGGTCCCACGTCTGACAGCGGAAACACTGCAAGAGCTGCTGAGGGGGACGTTTCGGTCTCACCTGTTTGCCGCTTCCCGCTGAGGTCCTCTCCTGGTAGGTTCCTCGGTCGACTATTGTCCTGGGAACAGTCCTAGGTTGCGGCTGGTTGGCCCTATTCTGGTGGGCCGGCGTCGTCTTCTTCTTCCTCGTCGTCCGGGGCCGGCGTCGCCTCCTCCTCGGGGATTTCTTCTCGGCAGGGGAAGAGGCCACGTCCTGGTGGCCCTCCTCCCGGCCTGGTGACCCCGCGGTAGCTGGCGGTCCCGCTGCGTCGACGTCTTCTTCTCCTTCCTCCTGGCTGGTGGCGGCGGCGTCTGTCGGCGCTGACACCTGACTGCGTTCCCTGTCCCGTGGGGGCGCTTATCGATGTCTGCACCTCGACTGACTCGCTGACAGGCAGGGCCTGGACGGCAGCCTCTGAACGCCAGGGGGCGTCCTCCTGTACTGCCGTGGTGCCGTCCGCCGTCTGGAGCGCTTTCCTGGATTGCGCCCGGGTGATAGGCCCTTCCTGGTAGGCCTTGGTCTGCGTCCACTTCGCAGTGCCGAGCCGCTCACCCTGGGTCGCACAGTCGCGGCGCCAGGGGGCGGCGTGCTCCACCTCCGTAGTGGCGTCGCTGGCCTCCAGCTGGGTGGCTTGGACTAGGTCGGTGTTAACCGCCCTATGCCTTAGCCTACTGGAGCTTGTGTTGCTATGGTCTCTTCATTTAAATTCTGCAGCTCCGTTACCGGTTTCCCTGGTGTGGAATCTGCACTTGGTTGGACAGTTTGCCGGGTTGGGGATTTTAACCTTCATCGGTTAAATTCTTCTACTTCCGCGACTGGGTGCATGCGCCGTCTTCGGCGTTAGAATTATCATAGGTATGGCCCGGAGGCGAAACTAAGAAGAAAAAAATGTAACTAACTAATAGTGCTCATCAAAATAAATAGAACTCAGGATGATGAAATGTCTCGTTATCTTGTGCTAATTTTTTTCTGACGATTTCATTTTCTTGTCTGTCAGGGTCTAATCCTGGTAGTAAAAGGATAAGATAACGATAAGCTTGAAGAACTCGGCTAGGTAAAGAAAACACAGTTATAAAATCTAACCTCAGAGACGCAATTCTCCCTTAAGACAGGTCTATAGTCTTCGTTATATTGTATTACAAGAATGCTGAATACACCATTAGAAACAAGAAGCATAAGGAATGTTTTCCATCTACTGGATACTATATTACATATTATATCATTAAGGAATGATATATTTTTTAAATATACAACCCTACTCGTTGAATGTCGACAACACCGTTATATATTGAAACGTGTCAAACAGAATATTCATTCTCTCAAGGTTGGCTGAATCTGTTGCGACTATTGCGCGCATATTCGTAATTGCACGTCTTGGTCTATCCGTGCGAATTACGTCAGTTCAGTATGTCCGTAAAACAAAGTAAACTTTTGTCTATATCATTAGTGGTGGTACTAGCTAGAAGGAAGAGGTGGTGATATGTCGTCGACGAAATTAACCTAAAACGTGTTTTGAAATAGTCCTCTAATTCACGATATCATTTTTAACTTCCTGTGAAAAAAATTGTTTTTGATTATTTTGGAAGGTCATATCGATATCTTAGTTACAACCTATGCTATGGATTGATGAAAGAGCTTGAACATGCCTTGGTCTTTTTCGCCTCACCACCTTGTAAACAGCTGGTCTTTTAGGCCCACTCTTCTTTGAATATGCCCGGTCCTGAAAAAGTTAATAACGGTTTGTATCTGCAATTATCCCCAAATGTGTTAATTTTATATGTACAAAATGTACTGGCTCTAAGCGTGACAGACCTACCGTCAACTTTTCATTTCCTGTCAGGCTGAATTATTCATCTGTGGTCAGTCGCCCAGTAGTTCCCCTCCGCATGTATTAGTGGTTACTTGATCGTTTTCTCATGCCACGGTGGGACCGAGGAAACAAAGAGTTCAAGGAAGTCAACATCATAGGAAATACTTGAGGTGGGAGAAGGGAGTAATGGCGAAAGGCCTGGTTTCACCTGGGGAAGCCCCTGAATCAAGTTTACTGCACTCTAGCTGGCCTGGCTGTCTGACAAACCAGGTCGTGCGTCATAGCCTGCCTCCGGCTTATGTTTATACTGTATGAGCTTAAGGACTACGACTTCTCCTGACATAGGCTATGTACAGTAATCAACTCCATGAGACTGGACTCAGTGGCTCGGATGGTAGAGCACCGAAGTCGAAGGGAGGAGCTCCATTATCTTTCGATACGATTATTTCTAGTACTCAAATAGTACGCCAACCTCGTACGTCAGAACTAGAATTTCGTTATAAATCAACCGACCCTTCGTATACACAGACAATGAAATAAAATAAAAAGACGGGAGTACATCTGGTAATAGATGTCATTCAAATGTTACGAGAATTTTAGCTTTTGAAGGGCGAGCTGGCCCATGACAGCTATGACAAAGACTACGTTCCAAACACTTAATTCGACAAGATGACAGTATTTGTATCAGGATACTCAGAAAGGACCCCACCCTAACCTTTTCACCCTACATGATCATGTCATTAAGGGAGTTCCTAGAATACTAAAATACTAAAGCGAGCAGGAGAAATACTGCTACTTTCTTCCGCATCTTCACACACGTAACTCATTTTGCTGTTACTTCGCATTATAAGAAAAATGTCGCTCTAATTTGACCTTGTCGCTTTTATTCGCATAAGTAAAATCGCCAGAATCATATGATTCGTTAAGATACCTCAAAATCGCTTCAGAATACTTTTTGTTGCGTTTATCGTTGAAGCAAGAATAAAACAAGGAATGCCTTTAGTCCTGTGGCTATAAAGTATGCAATCGAAGGTGGTGAGTTTGAATTCCACCACAGGCAGCTTGAAGATGGTTTTCCTTGCTTGCCCATTTTCACACCACGAAATTGCTGTACTGTAGTACAGCAGTGAAGGCCACGGTTCCTAAATTTTCCATTATTGGCTCTTGCCTTCAGATGTTTTTGTGATGTTAAACATATAAAAGCAGAAAATAGAGAATATCTAACCAACATCAAGATAGTTTGGCCTATATCTATCTCAAGTGAGATATAGTGTTTATAGCGCTCGGTGTCTTTCGGTACTGGCTAGAATAAGTTTGTTACGGTACTTTCATCGACCCCTTTGTCTGATCTTAGACTTTGTCAGTATAGAAGTGACTCAGACGTTAGCGTTGCTATAGTAACATCACTCCTTATGCAAACAGTCAAGATATTAAACGTGTCTCTTACATGGCCGGTTAATGAGAACATTTGTTAGCCTAACAGACTAAAAGACGCTACAGATGACCTGATTTCTGGCATTCTTGTTACTATACTGTGCTTACTCGACGTATCCCACAAACAAGTACATTCTTCATATGGCTCCAAAAACTCCACAATAACTTCCCGCTCAGATAGTCACTGCTGTCATTACTTACTGTACCTGCTCGCATCGAAGATTGCTGGTCAACTGATTGCCCGACAAGAGTTTAGTTGGACGACACAACTACACACAATCTGATTTAGCGCCTTATCTGACCAAATCCACCTCACTGCCTGATTGAATCAGGTCGTCTGTAGGGTCTTTTAATGGTCTATGTACAGTAATATCGACTTCTTGCTATGTGAAGAAAGCAACGGGGAACTGCGTCTCTCTGCCCTCAATTCCCTAATACGCCCCTTCAGTACCGACTGCGCCTGTTATGACAGCTGATAGAAGTATTCAACCAGCCTCTGGGCTTCGAACTCAACATCGAGATCTTTGTCGGCTCTGAGGAGACAGTAGCATACAAAAGCACAGTAAGATCATTTGAATATGTTTTGAGATTGTGTAAGCTGATCTCATTATATTAAGAGAAACGATCCAGAAATAGTTCATATTTTTAGATAGTGGAAGTCTGAATAACCCTGCAGTCTAGGCGTAGCGAGCATGCATCCTATCGGGAGGCTGCCGGTTCTATTCCTGGCAAGGTCAGGGAACTTTACCTGAGTCTGAGGGATGGTTTTAGGTCCACTTGACCTTCGTGAGAGCATTTGAGGAGCTATCTGACGGTGATATAGAGACTCCGGCCTAGTAAACCAAGAATAACGGCCGAGAGAGTTCGTCGCGCTGACCAAGCGTCACCTCGAAATCTTCTGAGTTGAGAGTGGTCGCTTGATAACCAGCCAGAAATTAAATTTAGTTTTCATAAATTAATGGAGGAGAAGGTATAGGCCTAACGAGTACACATCACTTAGAATACTGAGTTCGTTGGAAAGATGAGCGTTCATAAGCATGCTGCTTCTTACCGTGCAGTGCACGCCGATAGCCTTATTTGATAGCTAGAGGTGGGAAGGTTTAACATCGATCTCTCTGAAAATAGCTTGTAATAACGCCGCGTTCACTCGTACAAACAGCATCCGTTTATAATGAGAATGCCTTTGCAAATAACAAAACTGCACATGTAACAAAGATACGCAATTTTCTTTAGATAAAAGCCTCATCGTCTAAATGCATACTGAATATAAAAGCGAAATGCAGAAAGGGAGTATCCTTTTCCATGACATAAATTCTAGAAGCATTCATATAAATATATTTTCTAAGGATGTCACTGTGATAGTCCAACAATTTCCTGTTTTACACAGGGCCGCTGTCCTTATTCTCTGTCATTATCATCAGTTTTGTAGCTTCAAAAAAGAGTCAGGGTTTTTTGTTAAAAGTCACTTAGATACCATTACGTCAGAGGGCTCTGATGGTCTTGCACTGCACTTCTTTGGTGGCATTTATTATACTCATGTCTTCTTCTTTATCTGTTTACCCTACAGGGTCGGTTTTTCCCTCTGACTCAGCTAGGGATCCCACCTCTACCGCCTCAAGGGCAGTGTCCTGGAGCTTCAAACTCTGGGTCGGGGGATACAATTGGGGAGGAAGGCCAGTACCTCGCCTAGGCGGCCTCACCTGCTATGCTGAACAGGGGCCTTGCGGGGGGATGAGAAGATTGGAAGGGATAGACAAGGAAGAGGGAAGGAAGCAGCCGTGGCCTTAAGTTAGATACCATCCCGATATTTGCCTGGAGAAGTGGGAAACCACGGAAAACCACTCCGAGGATGGCTGAATTGGGAATCGAACCCACCTCTACTCAGTTGACCTCCCAAGGCTGAGTGGACCCCATTCCAGCCCTCGTACCACTTTTCAAATTACGTGGCAGAGCCGGGAATCGAACCCAGGCCTCCGGGGATGGCAGCTATTCACACTAACCACTACACCACAGAGGCGGACTTAAACTCATGTCAACAAGCAAATATTTACAGATAAAATATAGCCTTCGTGAAATTTAAAATGACTCGGTTCCTTTATAACAAGACCAAACCCCATGGCACTATAGCCCTTGAAGGGCCTTATCCTACCAAGCGACCGCTGCTCAGCCCGAAGGTCTGAAGATTGCGACGAATCGTGTGGTCAGCACGACGAATTCTCTTGGCCGTTATTCTTGGCTTTCTAGACCGGGGCCGCTATCTCACCGTCAGATAGCTCCACAGTTCTAATCACGTAGGCTGAGTGGACCTCGAACCAGCCCTCAGGTCCAGGTAAAAATCCCTGACCTGACCGGGAATCGAACCCGGGGCCTCCGGGTAAGAGGCAGGCACGCTACCCCTACACTTCGGGGCCGGCGTTCCTTTATAAACAGTGATAAAATATCTTATTTTAGGGGCGAAACGAACGATCTTATGACGACGATGGCACAAGAAAGAGCTACGAGTGGAATAGAAGTAACCGTGGCCATGGTTAAGGTGTGAAAATGGGAAACCATAGAAAACTATCTTAAGGACTGCCGACAGTGCGGTTCGAACCCAATATCTCCCGAATGCAAGCTGACAACTACGTGACTTGCTCAGTGGTTACATTGTTACCTGGGTGTTGTCGAATTGGTCCGATGATTATAGGAATTTGGAAATCAACCTATTAGTGGGGTCGAACTGGTCCAACGTTTAATACTTTTTACAATTATCATCTTGGCTTCCGGTCTTGCGACCATGCAGCCACCATACACATATACATGAATAAAACAATGAATGGGATACATAAGAGAAGCATATGATAAACCAATAAAACAGTCATGTCTGAAAGAGAAAACAATTAGAAATATATTAAATAAACGTTCAACACTTTCTGATGGACCCAGAAACGTTCATATGGTCAAATTTGTTTCACGGAGATACTGAACTAGAACTATATGGCAATTGTATAGTCTAAACAATTTTTCCATTTCCAGGAAGCCCAATAAGAGCAACCTTCCACCTTTATTAAGACTCACTTTTCATAACAGCTCACCTAACGGAAATCCCAGTGCTGCAACATCCGAGGATGGAACAATATCCAAATGACATCATTCGCAGATAAGGATCTTAATGAAGTGCACACCATAACAGGAAAATAAGAGGTGTCTTCCCTCACAAGCAAATTTTATTCAAACGAAATTTTACCCTTCAGAAGTAGTTTGCTATACAAATACGCGTATTTTAGGAACCCCCAAGTTGTGAATCCTGCCTGGTCCGCCTCTGTGGTGTAGTGGTTAACTGTCACCCCCGGAGACCCGGGTTCGATTCCCGGCTCTGCCACGAAATTTGAAAAGTGGTACGAGGGCTGGAACGGGGTCCACTCAGCCTCGGGAGGTCAACTGAGTAGAGGTGGGTTCGATTCCCACCTCAGCCATCCTGGAAGTGGTTTTCCGTGGTTTCTCACTTCTCCTCCAGGCAAATGCCGGGATGGTACCTAACTTAAGACCATGTCCGCTTCCTTCCCACTTCCTTGTCTATCCCTTCCAATCTTCCCATCTCCCCGCGAGGCCCCTGTTCAGCATAGCAAGTGAGGCCGCCTGGGCGAGGCACTGGTCATCCTCGCCAGTTGTATCCTCCGACCCAGAGTCTGAAGCTCCATGACACTGCCCTTGAGGGGGTAGAGGTGGGATCCCTCGCTGAGTCCATGGGAATAACCGACCCTGGAGGGTAAACAGATTACGATACGATACGATACTATACTAATCTGAGACCACTGGAGGAAGGTAAAAAGAAAACAGGTTTCGCATCTGGTATGTGAAGTGGTGCGAATGAATTCACGCCCACGACGTGGAAAGGACGTCTTTCAAAGCTGACCAATGAAAACGATTGTTCATCCATTTCTAGGATCGCAGTATGTAAATGCAAATGGTGTCTATAGGACCCGCTGCAATCACTGTTGACGATTAAGATGCCAGATACCATACCACCTGGACTACATTTACGAAATAAAAAAAAATACACGTTTCAACCCAGGATCGACCCCTCGACCTCCTGCATGCTAAACCAAAACTCTATCCACTGCACCAACTGTACGACACGAATAATATGTGCTGACAGAGGTAGTTACCCTACATCTGGTTACAGTGTTGCCAAATTGCCATTCTTCAACGTCCTTTTTCTGCCTGATATACTCGCAAGACCAACTTTTGTGAGAGACATTTTTTTATTGCCGGCATGTGAGGAGTCTCGCTGCGACTCCCTAGTGCGCGAATTTCGCTTCATCCTGTATATAAAATAAAGAGTTTTGTCTGTACATTGCTCTGAATTTAAAAAGGATGGTATTTCTGTATCGGTCGTGTCCATAGTAACAAGGAAATGCACTTTTTTTTAATTTTCCGTAATGTCTGTCTGTCTGTCTGTCTGTCTGTCTGTCTGTACACGCATCACGAGAAAACGACTGGAGAGAATTTAATGAAAATGGGTATGTAAAGTCCGGTAGTAAGTCCCTACAACCTAGGCGATAAATAATCTTATTCACGCCAAAAGAAATGGTAGTTTAGAGGAAGGCCTAAAATTTAATTATCAAATATTTATGTTATTAGTGGTCCTATCTTAATGAAAATCGGTACGTGAAGTCCGGGAATAAGGCGCTACTATATAGGCTATAAATAATCTTATTCACGCTGAGATAAATGGTAGTTTAGCGGAAGGCCTAAAATTTTATTCTCAAATATTTATATTATTAGTGTTCCTATCTTAATGAAAATCGTTATGCAAAGTCGGGGAATAAGTTGCTATAATCTAGGTCATAAATCATTTTATTCACGCTGAGTGAAATGGTTGTTTAGGGGAAGGCCTAAAATTTAATTCTCAAATATTTGGTGTTATTAGTGGTCCTGTCGACAAATACTACACTACTAAAGTTATATAGTATTAAATTTCCGATCATTTATGTCCTATAAATTTTTACCGTACCGGCTATCATAAGGGATATTCATGAATTTTGAATGTTGTTGCTAAGTCTATATCAACGCCGAGTCACGAGAAAGTGGGTAAACAGAATTCAATGTAAATCGGTATGGAAAGTCGGGGAATAAGGAACTACAGTCTACGCTACAAATAATTTTGTAAGGCGCCGTAATATCTGAGTCGAAAGAAAACTTAATGTGAAGGGCTACAATACAGAAAGCTCGTAATATTGATCAACAATAACATTACACTGATCGTTGTTTGTTGTGATGAGCTTTGTGTCTCTGTTGCAATTCATCTCCGATAGATGGGATTACTGTTGTATACCGAGTATTTTTTAAAAATTTGCTTTACATCGTACCGATACAGATAGGTCTTATGGCGACGATGGGATAGGAAAAGGGCTAGAAGAGGAAAGGAAGCGGCCCTGGCCTTAATTACGGTACAGCCCCAGCATTTGCCTGCTGTGAAAATGGGAGACCACGGAAAACCATCTTCAGGGCTGTCGACAGTGGGGTTCGAACCCACTACCTCCCGGATGCAAGCTCACAGATGCGCACCCCTAACCGCACGGCCAACTCGCCTGGTCGTGTCGAGTATACCAGCCTGCCTGAATATTGGAATATTGGCGGGAAGTAGAAGAGGAGTTGGATAACTTTCTCCTTTAGCATGCCATTCCCTTGGTTCATAAATTTTCTGATATTACTGGTACGTAACACTATGGTTCATCATAGCATTCAACCTATTCAGTCCCTACTCTTAGGCACTAATTGGAATGAGCAGTGTGCATATTTAATGGAATAATGGCAGAGGAGTGTTCACGTCTGTCTGCGGCCTGGTCATTCCAGCACTGGAACTTTAGACTGTTGGATCAGCACCGTAGTACTGTTCGTTAAAACTGAGAAAATGTGCGTTTTTTTCATGTAATGGAGTATTTTATATGATAACATTACCTGTAACTACTACACTCGTACTGACGTTTTTGTAATGGCCTAAGTTGACTTCAGTTAGGAAAACCAAAAGGGATGAAAGTTGGGAAAAAAACAGACGGCACGGACGAATAATTGATGTTTATTTCAAACCGATATGCAGGTTACACAATGCGCACGGCATCGACTCAGTAGGATGTAGGACCACCGCGAGCGGCGATGCACGCAGAAACACGTCGAGGTACAGAGTCGATAAGAGTGCGGATGGTGTCCTGAGGGATGGTTCTCCATTCTCTGTCAACCATTTGCCACAGTTGGTCGTCCGTACGAGGCTGGGGCAGAGTTTGCAAACGGCGTCCAATGAGATCCCACACGTGTTCGATTGGTGAGAGATCCGGAGAGTACGCTGGCCACGGAAGCATCTGTACACCTCGTAGAGCCTGTTGGGAGATGCGAGCAGTGTGTGGGCGGGCATTATCCTGCTGAAACAGAGCATTGGGCAGCCCCTGAAGGTACGGGATTGCCACCGGCCGCAGCACATGCTGCACGTAGCGGTGGGCATTTAACGTGCCTTGAATACGCACTAGAGGTGACGTGGAATCATACGCAATAGCGCCCCAAACCATGATGCCGCGTTGTCTAACGGTAGGGCGCTCCACAGTTACTGCCGGATTTGACCTTTCTCCACGCCGACGCCACACTCGTCTGCGGTGACTATCACTGACAGAACAGAAGCGTGACTCATCGGAGAACACGACGTTCCGCCATTCCGTCATCCAAGTCGCTCTAGCCCGGCACCATGCCAGGCGTGCACGTCTATGCTGTGGAGTCAATGGTAGTCTTCTGAGCGGACGTCGGGAGTGCAGGCCTCCTTCAACCAATCGACGGGAAATTGTTCTGGTCGATATTGGAACAGCCAGGGTGTCTTGCACATGCTGAAGAATGGCGGTTGACGTGGCGTGCGGGGCTGCCACCGCTTGGCGGCGGATGTGCCGGATGCGCCGATCCTCGCGTGCTGACGTCACTCGGGCTGCGCCTGGACCCCTCGCACGTGCCACATGTCCCTGCGCCAACCATCTTCGCCACAGGCGCTGCACCGTGGACACATCCCTATGGGTATCGGCTGCGATTTGACGAAGCGACCAACCTGCCCTTCTCAGCCCGATCACCATACCCCTCGTAAAGTCGTCTGTCTGCTGGAAATGCCTCCGTTGACGGCGGCCTGGCATTCTTAGCTATACACGTGTCCTGTGGCACACGACAACACGTTCTACAATGACTGTCGGCTGAGAAATCACGGTACGAAGTGGGCCATTCGCCAACGCCGTGTCCCATTTATCGTTCGCTACGTGCGCAGCACAGCGGCGCATTTCACATCATGAGCATACCTCAGTGACGTCAGTCTACCCTGCAATTGGCCTAAAGTTCTGACCACTCCTTCTTGGTGTTGCATTTGCTCTGTCAGTCAGTGTATTTAATTGAGCAGTTTTAGCTGCAATTACATACATAAATTTCATTTAAAGTTGACCTAATCTCAGAATCAAGAAATCGCTAACCTATAAAAAGAAAAGACACAATAGTTCACAAAAATCCTTGTCTCGGAGCACAGTAAGTTATTCACACTGTGAAAATAATAGACACAATGTTCCTAAAATTGATTTGTAGCAACAATAGGAAAACCGTTTGAACGTATCTTTTCCCTTAGCATGCTATTAGCCTGCCCTTGACCCCTGTCAGCTGAGGGAGTTCCGACACCCTGCTCCCTACATTATTTAATAAGGTGCGACACGATAAGACCGGACTACCGCAAGCATTGGCCAGTTCCCAAGTCGTGTTCAGCCTGCCATGACACGATATGGCACCGCTCCCGGCAGTGTGTCCGTATTCTTTCTAACGTAGTGACATAATCCAGTCTCCTGAACTACCATGCAGGGGGTAAGTAAAACATGATTAGATTCGTTCAGCTTTTTGATCCTGTAACAAATGTGGAAATGGGATATTCCGGAAGTACTGTTTTTGTAGTAGTAGTAGTAGTAGTAGTAGTAGTAAATGGTTGTGGTGCTTTTTCGTATCAGATCTTGGGACATTACTACCACCCACCTCGTGTGCATGTGCTTTTCAATCAATATAACCTGTACGTTTCTCAGTCTATCAATCCCAACATACACATTTTTTAAAAACACTAAATCATGCCTGAAAAAAAAAACAGTTTATAAGTAACAGACTTAGCTTAATTATTAGTGACAAATAATGAATTTCCCATGTAGATACAATTCCTATGGATACCCACAACAAACAGTTTATTCTTTAGGTTTAATTGTTTCTGAGAAAGTTATACTTGCAAGGAAGTTGTACAACACCATACGTTCATTTTTTGTTTTGAGCGATTGTACAAAGTTCTTTCATCAAGCAAGTTGACAGTGCGGTTAGAGGCGCGCAGCTGTGAGCTTGCATTCGGGAGATAGCGGATTCGAACCCCACTGTCGGCAGTCGTGAATATGGTTTTCCGTAGTTTCCCATTTTCACACCAGGCGAATGCCTTAATTACGGCCATGAACGCTTCTTTCCTACTCCTAGGCCTTTCGTATCCCATCGTCGCCATACGACCTATCTGTGACAGTGCGACGTAAAACCAATTGTAAACAACAACAACAACAAATGAAAATTGTTTACGTTGTGTAAACTAGTGCCTCATTGTGATAATGGGTGATAATTACAAAAAACAATCTGTGTTCAGTACGTTAAGAAATGGGAGGATGTTTTCTGAACGTATCTTTTTGCTGGCAGGACCTAGTGTTTACAGTGCACTATGTTTTCTGGTATGGGCTAGAGCAATTTTGTTACTTTCATTGATCTGTCTGTCTTATCCTTGGCTTTGACAATATGAAAGTGACTGAGGTGTGAGCGATGCTAGAAATGCCATTCCTTATGCAGCCAGTCCCGCTATGAATCGTGTGAAAATGTTGCTCATAGGGTCGGTTAGTGCATGCTTTTCAGTGGGCATAGCAGACTGATATGTAATTGCAACTTCTGGCTCGGTGAGGAAAGCAACGGGAAACTACCTCGCTCCTCATTTCCCTAGTACGCCCCTTCAGTAATGTCTTGGCCATCTATGACAGCTGATAGCAGAGCTGTTGGAGGATCCAACCAGCCTTAGGGCTGAATACTGAACAGTTAAAAAAACAAATTTGGAAAATGAAATAACAAATTGATCAAAATTTCATCAATTGTAAAAGATAACTCTTTTGTGTGTACCATGGGCTATTGTTTTCTGAAATAAAACTTTTCCCGGTATTTTAAATATATAAAAAAATACTGTAACGGGTGTTACATGAATGTCACCCACTTGTTGAGATAGATGGTGAAAATCAATAAACTCTGTGAGATGACAACTAATAGAAACTTGCAAAATTTAATGCAGACCAAATAAACTCTAGAACTAAACATATTTTAAAAAAATCTTATTTCACTATTTTGAATGTAACGGGTGCTTCATAGTTGACAGTAAACATTATAACTGAGCAAAATTGGCAAAATGTTTATCAGATTGAAGGAGATAATAGTATATACGGACATATTAAAGTAAGATTGATTGTTAACATCTGTAAATTAAGCATAATAGCTCATAAACAAATTTTAACTTCTTAAAAAATTATTCTGAAACTCATTGTACTCGAATAGTTATTTATTATTAAATGCACATTAGAATCATGTTTATAATTATAGAGAAACTTCAGACAAAATCTAGCACTAATATATTTACAAATTAATTTTTTTTCGTTTTGAAACCTCAGTCTACATCTAAACTTAAATAATGTTGATTTTAAAAATATGTTCATCACTAGGTATGGCCATTTATGTACCGTTTATATAGATAAACATACCATTATTTTTGATAGTTTACAAAAATATGCCAAGGTTGCACTTTTCATGGAATCCATGTTATAAGTATTCTACTTTTTCAAAAAAAATATTTCTTTCTTTTTTCTTTCTTTTTTCTTTCTTTCTTTCTTTCTTTCTTTCTTTCTTTCTTTCTTTCTTTTTTAATCTATTTACCCTTCAGGGTCGATTTTTTCCTCGGACTCAGCGACGGATCCCACCTCTACCGCCTCGAGGGGAGTGTCCTGGAGCGTGAGACTTTGGGTCGGGGATACAGCTGGGGAGGAGGACCAGTACCCCGCCCAGGCGGCCTCACCTGCCATGCTGAACAAGAGCCTTGTGGGGAGAGGTATGGGAAGATTGGAAGGGATAGACGAGGAAGAGGGAAGGAAGCGGCCGTGGCCTTAAGTTAGGTACCATCCCGACATTTGACTGGAAGAGAAGTGGAAAATCACGGAAAACCTTTTCGAGGATGGCAGAGGTGGGAATCGGACCCACCTCTACTCACTTGACCTCCCGAGGCTGAGTGAACCCCATTCCAGCCCTCGTGTCTATTCTCAAATTTCGTGGCAGAGTCGGGAGTCGAACCTGGGCCTGCGGGGGTGGCGGCTATTCACACTAACCATTACACAACAGAGGCGGACTTTTCACAAATTTGTATCTTGTACTAGGCAGACTTGGGAAAATTTGCTTATACAAAGTCGACCCTGACAAACATGGCTTTCAACTTGGGGTCTTCAGATTTTAGTTCTCATGCCTCTGTATAATTGAACGAGTCTTCCAATTATACCGAAGTTCTTTAATGAGATAAATAAATTGCACCATATTTAATCTGTCTGATGGTGTATGCTATTATTTATTTATAGCAACGTATTCTGTTTCCTGGCCTTTCTTAATTACCTGGGGTTATTAAGTTATATGGATTTAGCCCAGTTTTACGATTGATGCCCACTTTGACTCCAACCTTATGTGGAGGAATATATTCACTGTTGCGTATTTCTGTGGTGGTTTGTAATGTGCTGTTTGTAAATGATGATGTGCATTAAGACAAATATTAACTCAGACCCCAAGTTTGAGAAATTAATCTAAGTTAAAATATCCGACCCTGCCAGAATGGAACTCGGGCCCTCTGAACCGAAGACTCCTACGCTGACCATTCAGTCAAGGGCCGCACTGTTATTATTAATACAACTGTATTATTATTATTATTATTATTATTATTATTATTATTATTATTATTATCTTAATCCGTTTACCCTCCACGCATGGCTTCTCCCTCGGATTCAGCGAGGAATCCCACGTATACCGCATCAAGGGCAGTGCCTGGGGCGTGAGACATTGGGTCGGGTGATACAACTGGAGAGGAGGACCAGCACTTCGCTTAGGCGGCCTCACCTTCTATGCTGAACAGGGCCCTTACGGGGGATGGAAAAATTGGAAGAGATATACAAGGAAGAGGGAAGGAAGTGGTCGTGGCCTTAACTTAGGTACCATCCCGGTATTTGGCTGGAGGATAAGTGAGAAACCACGGAAAACCACTTCGAGGATGCCTGAGGTGGGAATTGAATCCCTCTCTACTCAGTTGACCTCCCGAGGCTGAGTTGACCCCGTTCCAGCCCTCTTACCACTTTTCAAATTTCTCTACGGGGTCGGGTATGGTGCGAGATAAATCTCCGTAACGTGTTTTTACGACCGGATGCCCTTCCTGACGTCAACCTCTTCAAAGGAGTTAATGAGATGAAATGAATGACGTGATATATGATAGTAGGAAGGGAAAGGGTAAAACCCAGTGTCGGCACATAGCCTACTCCTGTCGAATAACACCAAGAGGTCTGCTAAAGGTTTAACGTACCCATCCGACGGACGAATCACCATCAACAGCGTCATATGCCCTCACTCCATAAGAGCACTGCGGAGAGGTTTGGAATTTAATCCAGGCTTTTGGCACGTAATCTAGTGATTAGAAATTGTATACCGCCACCTCTCCTACCCCGCCGATCAATATTCTGGTGGTTCTTTTTCGATCTACGGGGCTCAAACCGGCTAACAACAGTGTCAGATCACATAGACTTAACGCCTTAACGATAATGGCCACCATGCGGGCAAGATTATTATTAATAATAATAATAATAATAATAATAATTGTACCGGGCGGTACACCTCTACACCATTTATTTAAAAGTTGCGCCAGTTGAAACTCCTCTTCTGGAGGAAGGTTGAACTTTATCTATTCTATTAATTCTCTACTTTCTCAGAAGATGTCACCACGTGGAAAATTTTGAGTTTTTGAACTGTGTCACTTTTGATGTGTTTTTGTTTCGCTTGAAGTAAGAAGTGTGAACTTTCTCTTCTAGAGGACACTACTGAAGATCAACAATAGTGCGACCTAGTGCGAAATCAAAGAACTATTTTGTTGGAGAAATTTTTATTTCAAGAGTTTGTTCTTTGTTAAATTTCCTTCTGTCATGGTTTAAGTTGGCTGTATACCCCTCTTTTTCCCCTTAGTTTGGATCTAGCCAATCCCGAATTTCTTTAATTAATTTTCCACCAATAATGTGTTTCTTTTTCCTCTATGTAGGGGTTTCTTTTCCCGAACCAATAAAAATTTTGTGGGAGGGTGTTTTCTTTCCCCTAATGCCTAGAATCTTCCGCGAGAGGATATAAACTGCTGATTTTAGGGTCTCCAGGCCACTTTTGTTCCATCTCTCAGTGTGTAAAGTACATAGCAGGAGGCGGGAAGCGCCTCTTTCTTCACCAGTTGTTCAACTTCAGGTAATGGCCTCTTAATAACATCTTTTCTAGCTAGAGTTGGCAGTTTAACTCTCGCGGCGGGTTCTAGGTCTTCCACCATGTAACTTTCCTTTCAAATGTAAAAACAACTGGTATCTATTCTATTTTTCAAACTACATATCGGGATAGAGAGTGCTTAACCCTCTCGAGCTCCCACTCACACTGTTTTGAGGTGAACTTATTTTTCGCAACCTATTCTTCAGTAATGTAATGTAAGTTTGTGTTTTCTTAAGTCACCTCAGTAGTATGGGATTAGCCCTTGCATCAGTGGCCTAAGAGCCAACGTAGGTCTTAGAAACAAAGTGTATTAAGGAGTGCAAGTTCGCCTCCTCTCAAATTGTGATTTTAGAGGTCACGTAATTAACCTTCTTTTCATTTATTAGACCTCAGTAGATTGGGTATTTCTCCCCTGTGTTTTGGTCCGTTGAGGACAACTTGAAGGTGGAGTTTGGTGTAGCCTTTGAGAGGCTTAAATTTTGAGAGCGTGGGGCTCTTTTGAAAATCGAGTGTCATATGCCTCGTGGAGGCTTTTTAGTGTAATTTGGAGCAAGGGCTCCGAGGTATGAATGGGGTTTTCTGCCCCTCTGTTGAAACTAGTGTCTTTGAGGTAAAACTGGGCTGATTGCCCAAGCATTGTGTTTTCGGGGCTCGAAGCCCAAATCCTGTAAATATTGTGACTCCCCGTTGATTTGCTACATTGTGCCTGCCATGCTTGTTATATCTTTGTTTTGAAAAGAAAATATAACCTTGTTAAATTTTGAAATTAAATTCTCGTTAGTAGCTTGAGATCCATTCACCACCCAGCACCTTCTTTCACGCCTACCTACCACAAAAACACGGTAACAAGTGGTAGCAGAGCGTGGTTGAATGGGTCTCAATTTAGCCCCTTTTGACGGCTAAACATTGCTTTGATTCGAACTCTAACAATTGTCTCAGTTGCTGGAATTTTTTTGAGTTTTTCAAAATTGTTCTGTCATCATGCCCGGCCCTCGCGATGTTCTCCTCCTTAACTATTTGCGCAAAGAGGAGTTGATATACGAGTTAACTATCAGAAATGTGCAATCTGGAGGCACGGTTGCAATCGACACTAACAAGCTTAGAGAGTCCCTTGATTTGCCCATTTCCATCCCCAATTTGGGAGAGAAAGAAATTGTTGACTCTCTTTCCACGATTGTCGAGAATATTACGGGGCTAGCATCTGTAGTCAGTTTTTTTGATGAAAACGATCCGTCTCCTAATCAAATTAAGCGTGTGCAAGGCAGGCTATATCACTTTTCAAATAGAGTTAATGATCTGTTGTCTCTGAAGGTGAATGACGTTCAGAGGAAGCAAGCTAATACGCTCCTTGAAACTATCTCTGAATTGTCTAATAAGGTCACTCAATTGCTAACCGGCGAAGCTCCTCCCAAAACTGATCAACCCGCCACGGTGAATGTAGGTAACGAGGAAGAGCCTCCTCAGGGAGAAGTCAATAGGATAACCGTTGCTGCTCAAACTATCTCTGCCCCATCGAACAACGAATCTGAACGCCGTGGGTCATTGAGTAACATCCGCTCTGAATTAACTTCTTTGCCATTGAAACCTTTAACGACTATGTCACCTGGGTTCAGCAGCTTGCCTCATCCATTGGCAATGTTGCTTAGAGGTATCTCTAAGTTTTCCGTCAACACCACCAGTGACGTAATTTCATTTTTAAGATTTCTAGTGGAATTTCAGGATCATGCCCTTGTTTTTTCTCTGTCCCCATGTCAAATCTTGCAAATTATCTATCCGTATGCTATTGGTATTCTCTCCGACAAAATAGTTAGAGCCATTGCCGAGCAATCTTCTATCGAGGATTTCCATGCCCATTTGCTAGCTAACTTCATCCCGGCTAGGGCCAGGTCCTCCCTTATTCAGAAGTACTATTATCGTGTACAGCGTTTGGATGAAAACTTGGCTGATTTCATACAGGACATTAAGTTTTATACTAGGGTGTTTGCTCTCCACTTCCCTGAGGATCAGATCGTGCAAGCTATTGTCGAAGGGATTTCACCACCCTACAGGTCATATTTGTGTTTCGCGGCGTGCCCGCAAACCTTCTCTGAACTGGAAGCATTGGCAGTCTCAGCGGAAGGAGTTAGATACGCCGATTCTTTGCGTGTCGCGAAAGAACCCCCGCCTTCCTTTAGTAACACTCGGCCTCCACCTCGCCGACCAGTCAATCCCCGTAAATGTTATGCTTGCGGGTCGCCTGACCATCTGCGGAATAAGTGTCCTCTGATCAAGTCAAGTGGGACAAGGAATGGAGCAGGGTCATCACAAGGCTGTTTTAAGTGTGGGGCCTTCTCACATATCGCCAAGAATTGCCCAAACTCAAATAGCACCCCCTCCTGCTCAACTTCTGGTGCAAATTCCAGCTATGCCAATAATAAAAAGTGACTAGTGGCGTCGGCTGAGCCGACTAATCCATCTTCCCGAGACTCAGCCCCTAGTAAACAGATTGTAAATGCAGAGAACGATCAGCCTTCAAGTTCATCTTTTGAATGCCCTAAAGAATGTCTTAGGATTGCGGCGGATTCCCCCGCACCTGTTCCTTTTCTTAAGATTGAGGTAAATAACGAGCCTATAACAGCTCTCTTAGATTCAGGCAGTGTTTGTTCCATTATTTCGGCTGATTGGTATTCTAAATTGAAATCTGTTTGTAAACTCCCCGACTATGACTCATCTCCTGTTAAATATGTTTCGGCTAATTCATCTCCATTAGAAATTCTAGGTTCCTTACATGTCAAAATTCGTGTTTTTAAATTTACATGGAAAATCAAATTGTTTGTGGCCAAGCATTTGTCTTGCCCCATCATACTGGGAGCGGACTTCATGTCTCACACTGGTCTGGTGCTCGATCTTCAGAGTAAGTCGTGCACATTCAAATTTGCCTCTAACTGTAAAATCCCTCTATTAAAGTGTAATTCTGCATCATGTTCATCTATTTCGCCTACCCAGGATGAGATGTTGTTAGACCTTAGACATCTACCTGAGGAGCAGGCTGATAGTATTCGCAAATTGTGTCAGTCGTTTCCTGAGGTGTTCTCTGATACTCTTGGTGTTACTGACCTTATTGAATACAAAATTGAGGTCACGGATTCGATTCCTGTTCGCTTTCCACCGTATAGGCTATCTCCACCTAAAATGAAGGCTCTGAAAGAAATCATCGATCAGATGTTGAAAGATGGTATTATTAGGCCCTCTAAGTCAGCGTATTCTTCGCCTATTTTTCTAGTCCCGAAACCCCAAGGAGGCTTCAGGCCTGTCATTGATTACAGGGCTCTCAATCGGAAGGTGGTGTTACAATCTGTGCCCCTTCCCGACCTTCATTCTTGTTTTTCATGGTTTCGTAAGGCCAAGTTCTTCACCATCTTGGACTTAAATCAGGCCTATAATCAAATTCCCCTTGCCGAAGAGTCTAAACACCTTACAGCGTTTGCCACGGACTGGAATTTATACGAATACAACCGCGTGCCTTTCGGGCTCCCCACGGGGGCAGCTGTGCTCACTAGGCTACTAGATAGGGTCTTTTCCGACATCAAATTTGAGTACTTATATCACTACTTGGATGATGTCGTCGTATTTTCCGAGACTTTTGAAGAACATCTAGATCATCTGCGAGAAGTTCTGAATCGCCTTCGTAAGGCTGGGTTAACTGTCAAGTTGTCCAAGGTTGCCTTTGCTAAGCCCTCTATGTCATTCCTAGGGCATATTGTGTCACCTGATGGTGTAGCTGTCGATCATTCTAGAACACAGGCCATCCGTGATTTTAAACCTCCTAAGGACATCAAAGGTATCGCTAGATTCATTGGTATGGTGAATTTCTTCAGGAAGTTTATTCCTAACTTCGCTAATAGAGCGGCGCCCTTAAACCTTCTTCGTAGGAAAGGCATCAAATTCGAGTGGGGGCCTTCTCAACAAGCCGCTTTCGAAGATCTTAAATTAGCTCTCTGTAATGCCCCTGTACTTGCTATGCCTGATTTCTCGAAGAAATTCATCGTCCAAACGGACGCGTCGTCGTCAGCTGTAGCTGCAGTCCTTCTTCAAGAGACTGAACTAGGGAGGCGTCCCATCGCCTATGCATCTAGGACTCTATCGGTTCAAGAAGCCAAGTATTCCATCTATGAGCTCGAAGGGTTGGCAGTCTTATTCGCCTTAGAAAAGTTCCGTCTCTATCTGGAACATGTCAAATTCGACCTGGAGACAGATAATCAAGCCTTAAGCTGGGTCTTAGGTAGGCCGCGTCGTACGGGTCGTATAGCCCGTTGGGCCATCCGTATTTCTGCTTTCCAATTTGATGTACGGCATATCAGAGGTACCGAAAATGTTGTGGCTGATGGACTCAGCCGTATGTTTTCAAACGAGGTCGAGACCCATGAACCGGTCGACAGTTCATCACCTTCCGAGTCCATACTATCCGAGGTTAATGCCATCCTAACAGATGCTCCCATGCTTTTTAGGGATATTGAGAAATACCAACGTGAAGATCCGACGCTGGCTCCTATAATGGAAACCCTTTCTTCTGGGGAACATGCTGTCCCTTATGTTCTGAGGAATGGTGTTCTATGTTGCCCTTCGAGGCATGATAAGTTGATGAAAGTTGTTGTTCCAGCGGTTCTTGTACCTATGATCTTCAAGTATTATCATGAGACCCCATTAGGAGGGCATCTGGGTATCTTTAAAACTCGTGAAAAGATTCGTGAAATGTTCATATGGAAAGGTATGGACGGTGAAATTCGGGAACTTGTAAAAGCTTGTAAATCTTGTTTAATCAGTAAACCCACCATGTCCACTAAAGTAGGCCTTTTGTCTTCTCATCAAGCGTCGCGCCCCATGGAACGCCTGTATATCGATTATGTGGGACCCTTCCCCCAGTCAAAGGGTAATGCCAACAAGTTCATCTTTGTGTGTGTAGATGGTTTTACAAGATTTTCCTGGTTATTTCCGACTAAGCTGGCTACCGCTCAGTCCACCATTACTTGCCTAAATTCTATTTTTGCTTCTTTTGGTCCGTGCCAATACATTGTATCTGATAATGCTAAAGCTTTTACATCAAATCTGTTTCGTAAATTCTGTTTTGACTTGTCCATCTCTCACGTAACTACATCTGCTTATTACCCTCAACCATCTCTGGCTGAACGGGTTAACCGTAATCTCAGGTCCGCACTTATTGCATATCATCATGAAGATCATTCTAGGTGGGACACGTCCCTGCATTGGTTAGCTTTTGCTTTGAATTCGGCGGTTCATGAATCTCACAAATTTACTCCAGCTTCTTTGATGTTTAAGTTCGTTCCCAACACGCCGCTCTCTAACCTCTGGTCTCTGAATGACATTCTGCCCGAGACAATAGATCCGGACAACATTAAAGATCTTTGGAAGAAGGCTAAAGCTAATCTTAAAGTATCTCATGAAAAGGTTAGGGAAAGGTATGATCGTGGACGGAGACCCACCACTTTGAAGGTAGGTGACCAGGTTATGGTCAAAAATTTTGTTCCCGCGGGCAAGCTTGCCCCCAGATTTCATGGGCCTTGTATCATTCTCGATTTTCTTACGCCGGTTACCTTATTGCTAAGTAATCCAGCCACCGAGAGGATATTTAGAGTTCACCTGTCCCAGGTGAAACCGGTGTAATTTCTGTGTTAACTTGCTTCATATTATTTTGAAAGGATATGAAGGTTATATTTTTTTTGAGTTTCACTTTTAAGGCATTCTGCCCCTTCTGTAATATTTTGGTTTTAGATGTAAGCCTTGTGTAAAACCTGCCCCGACCCGTTAAACTGCCATCCTGTTCTTGCCACGGCCATTACCACGCTCCCGTCTCCTGCTCCACCTTACACTGTGGCTTTATAATAGTAAATGCCATGGATATCTACACGCCGCTGGCCCCTCAACCTCTCCACAAGCCTGTACCCTCAAAGGAAATGATTGTCCAACACAATTCTGCCGCCTAGCTTTAATGTTTCAGCGCCCCCGCAGCCGCGCAGCGCCGTGCAGCGACTGGGGAGGGGGATGGGCCCCCTCCTCTCCAGCGAGGACGACATGTGCACGGCGAGCCGGAGCTCTCCTCCCGGCCAAGGCTAATGTGCGGCGCACGACCTGCTACATGCCCGCAGCCTGTATCTGTTCACCGCGGGCGCGGCGTACTTCAACACCTCTGCTCCCCTCATAGTGCGGGCGAGCGGTATCTCAGGGTACTTGAGGGGTCCGAGCGGCCTCCGTTGGACGCAAGCTGCAACGGCCGGTCTGGCCATCCGACTCAATCTACATCAACTACATGGACTGTCACCATAAGCAATAATTACATTTGGGAATTTAACAACAATATTTGGTGGACATTGCAAAATTTTTCTTCACCTTTAAGTATTAAAAGTTTATCTTCAGAAATTCAAATTCTACAAACATAAAGACTTTCATTCACCTGCAACAACAACATTTTGAAACTGAATTAAGAAATCTTGTAAATGCTTCTGCTATCTATCTTCGTATCAACATCATTACTTGGACTTTGTTTCAAACTGATTTCATGTGTAACCCCTGGAGGAACTTTTGGGGGGGGAGGTCTGTACCGGGCGGTACACCTCTACACCATTTATTTAAAAGTTGCGCCAGTTGAAACTCCTCTTCTGGAGGAAGGTTGAACTTTATCTATTCTATTAATTCTCTACTTTCTCAGAAGATGTCACCACGTGGAAAATTTTGAGTTTTTGAACTGTGTCACTTTTGATGTGTTTTTGTTTCGCTTGAAGTAAGAAGTGTGAACTTTCTCTTCTAGAGGACACTACTGAAGATCAACAATAGTGCGACCTAGTGCGAAATCAAAGAACTATTTTGTTGGAGAAATTTTTATTTCAAGAGTTTGTTCTTTGTTAAATTTCCTTCTGTCATGGTTTAAGTTGGCTGTATACCCCTCTTTTTCCCCTTAGTTTGGATCTAGCCAATCCCGAATTTCTTTAATTAATTTTCCACCAATAATGTGTTTCTTTTTCCTCTATGTAGGGGTTTCTTTTCCCGAACCAATAAAAATTTTGTGGGAGGGTGTTTTCTTTCCCCTAATGCCTAGAATCTTCCGCGAGAGGATATAAACTGCTGATTTTAGGGTCTCCAGGCCACTTTTGTTCCATCTCTCAGTGTGTAAAGTACATAGCAGGAGGCGGGAAGCGCCTCTTTCTTCACCAGTTGTTCAACTTCAGGTAATGGCCTCTTAATAACATCTTTTCTAGCTAGAGTTGGCAGTTTAACTCTCGCGGCGGGTTCTAGGTCTTCCACCATGTAACTTTCCTTTCAAATGTAAAAACAACTGGTATCTATTCTATTTTTCAAACTACATATCGGGATAGAGAGTGCTTAACCCTCTCGAGCTCCCACTCACACTGTTTTGAGGTGAACTTATTTTTCGCAACCTATTCTTCAGTAATGTAATGTAAGTTTGTGTTTTCTTAAGTCACCTCAGTAGTATGGGATTAGCCCTTGCATCAGTGGCCTAAGAGCCAACGTAGGTCTTAGAAACAAAGTGTATTAAGGAGTGCAAGTTCGCCTCCTCTCAAATTGTGATTTTAGAGGTCACGTAATTAACCTTCTTTTCATTTATTAGACCTCAGTAGATTGGGTATTTCTCCCCTGTGTTTTGGTCCGTTGAGGACAACTTGAAGGTGGAGTTTGGTGTAGCCTTTGAGAGGCTTAAATTTTGAGAGCGTGGGGCTCTTTTGAAAATCGAGTGTCATATGCCTCGTGGAGGCTTTTTAGTGTAATTTGGAGCAAGGGCTCCGAGGTATGAATGGGGTTTTCTGCCCCTCTGTTGAAACTAGTGTCTTTGAGGTAAAACTGGGCTGATTGCCCAAGCATTGTGTTTTCGGGGCTCGAAGCCCAAATCCTGTAAATATTGTGACTCCCCGTTGATTTGCTACATTGTGCCTGCCATGCTTGTTATATCTTTGTTTTGAAAAGAAAATATAACCTTGTTAAATTTTGAAATTAAATTCTCGTTAGTAGCTTGAGATCCATTCACCACCCAGCACCTTCTTTCACGCCTACCTACCACAAAAACACGGTAACAATAATAATAATCGATCAGCTAAAATAGTTCTTTACATCTCCTTCGGAAAAACCAAAATTATGACAAACAGCAAACACCCACATAAATACCTCGAAGTCCAAGAACAAAAGATTGAAGTAGTAAAATAATTCAAATATCTCGGAGAATGGCGTAGTTGGAATTGTGTGGAATGCAAGGCAATGGGAACTAGGATAAATAAACTTTAATTGGCCTTCCAGCTAACAAAATATACATACAACAAGGAATCCCTTTCATGGGGGTCCAAAATTAGACACGAATTTCAAAGGCTACTTGGAGAAACTCAAGCTAAAAGAACGGAAAATTTTAAGAAAGATCATAGGACCAAACTTTCCGGACAATAAGGTAATATACATCAAGAATGAAACACTCTACAAGAAAGTTGGGAAGAAAAAAAAAAACTCTCAGATACTATAAGAAAAGAAGAATAAATTTTTACGGTAAAATGAAATGAAATGGCGTATGGCTGTTAGTGCCGGAAGTGTCCGAGGACAAGTTCGCCAGATGCAGGTCTTTTGATTTGACACCTATAGGCGACCTACGCGTCGTGATTATTTCGGATGAAATGATGATGAAAACGCCACATACACCCAGCCCCCGTGGCAGCGAAATTAAACAATTATAGTTAAGATTCCCGACCTTGCCGGGAATCGAACCCAGGACCCCTGAGACCAAAGGCCTGCTCGCTAACCATTTAGCCATGGGGCTGGACAATTTTTACGGTCATCTTCTCATAATGAGCTCTGATAGATTAAGCAAACAAATATTTTACTTCTTCCGCAAAACAAAACCCAACTGGTTTACAGAAACTGAAAAAGACCTAGTAGAATTAAAAATTATAGAAAATTCACTATTCGATCAAACAGCTAAAGTAATAACTAAAGATGAAAATATAAGGTTCCAAGACAAATCTTCTTTCAAAATCAAACCTATTATCTCGGAATATGAGAGGAAACTAAGATTAGAAAGAATTAAGAAGTACTGGGCGCTAGTAAAGAACAACACACAGAGAAATGATAGATTCAACGTACCCAAAAAAGGGTGAAACAAAATAATAATAATAATAATAATAATAATAATATTTTACATATCACCGACATTGCTTTTACGGTTTTCGGAGATGCGTAGGTACTAGAAATGTTGTCCCACAGGAGTTCTCTCTTTATATGTGCTGGCGTATTTAGCACCTTTACTGTGGGACCAAGTTGGAATCTGTCACCTGAATTCGGGCTCATAAAGATAGCGATTATACCATTTGAGCTGCAACACCACCCCCCCCCCCCGTATTGGTTGACATGCTGCTACAGGCTATAACAGCCCGACGGTCGAATCTTCTTGGATTTCTACACCGGGGCCGCTATCTTGCCGTCTGATACCTCCTCGGTTATTTTCAATTAGGCTCGGTGGACCTCGAGCCAGACCTCGGGTCCAGGTAAAAATCCCTGACCTGGCCGGGAATTAAACACAGGACCTCCGGGTAAAAGGCAGGCTCGCTACCCCTACACCGCGGGGGCGGCATTTGATCTACTCAGCCAGGCAAACTTAATATCAACAAGGAAGTGCCCGCGTGGTTTTGGTCACGTGCTATCAGCTTGTATTTGGGAGATAGTCGGTTCGAGCCCCACTGTCGGCAATCTTGAAGAGGATTCTTCGTGGTTTCCCTACTTTCACACCAGGCAAATGTTTGGGTGTCCCTTAATTGAGGCCATGGTTGCTTCCTTCCCACTCCTAGCACTTTCCTATCCCAACGTCGTCATAAGACTGTCTGGGTCGGTGCGACGTAAAGAAAAATTGAAAAAAGAACTTTATCTTGAGTTTACGGAGTGATTAAGGTAGATAACTGAGCGAGTTGCCTACGTGGTTCGAGGCGTGTAGCTAGCTTGGATTCGGGAGAGAGATTCGAACCCCGCTGTCGGGAGCCCTGAAGAGGATTTTTCGTGGTTTCCCTACTTTCACACCAAGCAATTGCTGGAGGTGTACCTTAATTAAGGCCATGGTTGCTTCCTTCCCAGTCCTAGCCCTGTCCCTGTCGCCATGAGAACTTAAGAGTCGTTGCGACTTAAAACAAATAGGAAAAATAATGGCAAATATTGCTGAGAGAAAGGAAATTCACACATGAGTTTAAATGTAGTCCGTCTGGAAAAGGTAGCACAACAAGAGGATACAAGGACGTAACTATCTGTGCGACGTAAATCAAATAAAGAAAAGTGATAAAAGGACTTAAAAATTGACAAAGACATAATTTGTAAGTAAAGTTTACCCTTGAGCTAGTTGCAATCTACCGCGTGCGTCAAGCCTTTGGGTAGTAGATTACATAGCACTTTCATACTGGATAACACTGCATACCATACACCACAGAACACCAATATAGGCCTATAACCTATACACCGCAACAACAACAACAACAACAACAAGAAGTTGCAATTAGTTACAGAATGTTGTTTATTGTATCAGAGAAACACACACTACGAAAATATAAACTTTTAGGAGCTCATTGTTTCCAATTTCTAACGCAAATAAACAGTAATAATGAAAACTTTACAATTTGCTGTTTTTTAAGTGATCGTTTTCCCTTCTTCACTCTGCCGTATTACTGTCCATTGCCTCCTGGCATTGTTCAGATCTCTGACACGCTGTGGCATGCTTGCGATCAGTTCTTTGACGTCATTTCGAGAAAGAAGGCCCTATTCCAGCTGGGCAGCTCTAAAGAGGTCTGGGAGTGTTTTTAGAGGTTGTGGACGATCTAAATCAGTCATTTTCAACCTGCTCCATGCATTCCCAGTGTAGTTCATGTCGGGTGAATTAGCTGGCCAATTCATATGGTTCCTCAATTATGCACCTCGATAAGGGTGAACATTGTCGCCGATAAAAATTAATTCAGCGCTATAGTCATCTCTTAAAGGATTGTACAAATGGTCGAAGAATGTCATCGCTATACCGCTAGGTAGTTAACATCTCTCGAATTGGTATGAAAGATCTACGACGGTCATCATGCGTAATCCCAGCCCAAAACACTGCACCACGACTTCCAAATGCATGCACGTCTTGAACATGCAGGTGTTTCCCCCGCGTCCTTTACGTTTCCACCTTGCCTAAATGATATCCGTGTTTCCTCTGCAAACATGTCATTACAGTATTCTTCCAACCCCCAGTTAAGATGTTTTTTTCTTTCGATAAAAGCAAATAAACGGTAACTATGAAAAGGTTACAATTTGCTGGGGTTTTTATTTATTTATGTTTTAAGTGAAGGTTGTCCCTTCTCCTCTAAACACGATGACGATTCTCAAGTGGAACAGGTCGAATCAGTCGAAATTACCTTAATTGGGCACTATGCATTCCACTGCGTACAGTTTGTGCAGAAGCACAGACCCAGATTGCCATCAAGAAGTATCTCGTAATTGTTAAGCAGTCAGAGTTGGTCTCCTCTGCGCTGTTACGCGGATATACCGATCTTGACGTGGCGTTTTCATCCTCGATCGACCTTCTCTTGGTCTGTCAGACACATTATTGGTCTTACGGTACGGTAGAACTTTTTCCATGTTTTTGACACCTGCACTTTGGATAACCACTACGATGCATGACACTGCTGTTTGTGTATGTCCACACTGAATCAGTGACACGATTGTGGCGGGTGTTGTGAATTGGTCCGATGGCTATAGGAATTTGGGGATCATCCAATTAGTGGGGTCGAACTGCTCCGACTGGTAGTGCAGAAGGGTGGAGTCCAACTGGTCCGACGCTAAAATATCAAAACCAAGGATCGAAGACGCCTTATCGTCCGCTCATATATTATACTAACTGTGCCAATAAAATGACACAGGGCAATATAGCAAATATATGTAGCGACCTATCGACTCGTCAACGCATTTATGTAGTGGCCTTTAGGTTAGGTTGGATTACCTTAGGTTAGGTTTAGACACTTTGATCCGATTGTGCCTTGTTACCTTTTGAATAATTAAACCCCTCAAAACCGACTCACTTAACTTGGAAACCATTGTACACTGCTGCTAGTACTACACTACACTGCACTGACACTAAGAACTATAACACTAAGTCTAGTGAATTGTGGCAGTTGTTGAGGGGTAGGAGGTTAGGTTAGTAACCTAGAGAATTCCTTCCTCTACCTGCCAACTACCTATCGGACCATTTTTCTCTCCATGTTACGGAGAAATCTCGGGCATGGTCAAGCGTTACAAATTAACATTGGGCGGGGCATAGGCGCCACCTAGTCTGGTTCAGAGGCGGGACGGTCGATGCTGGGTTATGTTGAGCAATAACAACACATTGTTCCACTTCTACCTTATCACATGTATGTGTGTTATTACTTGAATTATCAGCTAGAACAGTAAACATTATCCAGGTTAAATTAGAGAGATTGAATGCATTATATTAACTTATTTCCCAACGTGTCGAGTGAACCGGCTATAGGCGCACGGTGCGGGTCGTGTAGCGGATTCGAACCAACCATCGGCAGCCATGAAGATGATTTTCTACTGTTTCCTTTTTTTCATACCAGCCAAATGCTGAGATGTATACTCTACCGCACAAAAAATGGCCGTCAGAGATGACGACTTTCTGATGATGATGATGATGATGATGATGATGATGATGATGATGATGATGTTGTTTGTTGTTTAAATAAGCCTAACAGCTAGGCCATCGGCCCCTAATGGTTACGAGGTTAGCAAAAAGAAAATTAAAACTTCAAAATGTATCCACTCACTAGATTCTAAAACGAATGACAATGGCAAAATGATCGTGAAACAAAAACAGTCAGTGCATCCTACTCACAATGCCTTAAGTACTGGGATGCTAATTATCTAAAGGGGTCCAAAATCCAGATCACCGGCCCCACATAATGATACTAATCACTGGTAAAGCAGAACCATGGTGTTCCTCCTATTGTGGTACTAATCACAGGTAACGTAGACTCATGGTATTTATCGCATGGTGTTACTAATCACAGGTAATGTAGACTCATGGTATGTCACACACAATAGCACCACTCACAGGTAACACAAACCTATGGTGTTTCGCACATAAGGGTACTAGGGCTCTCTAAAGACTAGGTATGCTCGCCCGCCATTATGGTTCATTCCTGCACTACGTTGGTAAGGCAGCTGACCGCCCCAGCCTTGTATATCCCTCTTTTTAAACGTTCTCCACGCTAGAAAATAATGCTATACTAACATACTGTAAAAATACTCATTCTCAGTATCACTCGAACGATTACTCAACAAATACGTGTTAGTATATTTCGTACAACATTGTGTAAGTTTCACTCGAGACAGTGATTACAAAAGCAAGGTCGTTGATAATTTGTCTTTTAACAAACAAACAAACTAGGCATGTACTCTCACTGTAGAAATATTAGAAAAAATAGCTTATTAATAAATCGGTGTATTATTATAATTATTATATTATAGATAAGTACAATAGGCTGTTCGTAAGTTAAGCGCCGCGGTACCGTCAAATGAAATGAGGGATACCGTGGTATTGATATAGGATACTGTCATTCTTAAATCGTGGAATTTGACGTGGTAATCGGTCAGTGACGAAGATATATACATTGTGATAGAAAATTTTGATACCATATGAACTCAGTCGGTATCTCATACTTGCATGAAATTGATTCAGCGCTATTTTCAATGTTGTCGAAAAATAAGAAAAAATATTCTTCGAACAAAAATAACGCTGAAACGTGATGTACGAAGACGAACACACCCAACTAACTGGGATTCTTTTAAGTTTACTTCTTTCTTCTAAAATTTTGTCTCTTTTCTCAGTTAGGCCTACTTGTATTTAAAAGAGTACATTCTATGTGCAAAATAAAACATGTGTTACGAATCTCACCAGCTTATGCAGTTTTAATGAACAGACGATTTTAGTTTATTAACCGAATATTAATGAAACACATGTTATGTTATTAAAATTACATTCAGGAAGAAAATAGGAACATAGTAACTACTTCTATAGCGGTAGCTGAATCTTTTCTCCCAATGTGAAGTATTGCACTGATAATCAGTTACCAATGACTTGTAAGGTGAGTGACCCACGAGCTGTGGAGAATATTGAAAAATATTTACTTTGGCAAAGTTAACACTACTTTTGATTACAGAGATTTCTATGGTTTGAGAAGTAGTATAATTACTCAACACGGGTCGCCTTATTAAACTTTAAAGGGTTGCAACATTGGTTAACATGCTAAGACAGCACACTAAAAAAATTATATTTAAGTAATATTTTACAAATGTACTGTCTCCTTTTATTACAGCATTTACAAAACAATAACATTCCATTCCTTGTTTACATTTTTCTTTTTTTCCGAAGCAGTCCCATACATTTTACCTTGTTTCCGTACATTGTTGTTAAAGTCCACACAACACAATAGGTTCGAATTTTGAAGATGTGTCTAACAATTTTTTATTTTAAATTACAAGACGTTGGATAACATGTAGGCTACCGGTACATTAATCATTCAAAATGTTCTCCGTTACAAGATTTGCACCATTTTTCATTATGTAATGCTGATAGTCCCTATAGAAGACTTCACATTTACAAATTAATTTCATAACTTCACAATTTGGTTTCTTTAGGCCACCCAATTTTTTAAAAACAGTACGAGTGTTTCAGAGCTTGAGTCAGAGTTTATAGTTTAAAACCTGTCTGCGTATAGGCCTACCACAGATCTTGGTTTTCAATAATGCATTTGTTGCACTACCACCAACATTAAAGAAATTATTTCTGTCATGTGAAGTTACCGTAGCTTTGACAAATATTGTAACTGTGGTATTTGGATGTTGAACTCCTGTTGCCGGACTTTGGAGGAAAAACTGAATATTTAATGATCAATGTGACTGAATTAAGGGGTGTAGTAATGTCAGTGGGAGCTGGATGCAGGTTTAAGTCAGCAGTTGAAGTAGAAGGTGTAGCAGAGGCAGTGGAGGCATAATGCAGATTAATCTAAACAACCTGTATACCACAGTAGATATATTACCAAAACTGGGTGCAGAACAACCCATCATTGTGTACTATCCACACAAACATAGTACTATTCTGTCCACGCACGTGGTGATTAAAGCAATACGTTCAATGTGATGAAGTGAGCTCTCGTAGGAGAAACTAGAGTTTGATCACATGGCCCATTGCGCTAGTATGAACCAAAATGGCGGCTAAGCATACCCATCTTATAGAGCCTTAAAGGGTACCAATCACAAGCAACGCAGAACATAGTGGGACTAATCACGGGCTCCGGTATTCCCGTGGTGTTTCTCAGTTAGTGGAATTAATCACAGGCCACGTATACTCATGGCGTTGCTCACATAATGCTACTAATCATAGGAAATGTAGACCCATGCTGTATCACATATTGTGGTAACTCCCACAGGCAACACAAACCCATGGTCTTCCTCGCATAATGGTATTACTCTCAGCCAGCGCAGACTCATGTTTTTTTGCTTTACGTCGCACCGACACAGATAGGTCTTATGGCGACGATGGGACAGGAAAGGCCTAGGAATGGAAAGAAAGCGGCCGTGGGGCATAATTAAGGTACATCCCCAGCATTTGCCTGGTGTGAAAATGGGAAACCACGGAAAATCATCTTCAGGGCTGCCGACAGTGGGGTTCGAACCCACTATCTCCCGATTACTGGATACTGGCCGCACTTAAGCGACTGCAGCTATCGAGCTCGGTCCATGGTTTTTATCACAGTGGTATTATCACGGGCGCTAGTCAAACCAGTGGTTTTTCTCACAAAGTGGTGCCAACCATAGGCAACACCCATGGTGTTCCTCGCAAGGTAGTACTAGTCGCAAGTAATGTCGACCGATGGTGTTCCGCACGTAATGGTACTAATCACCAGTAATTAGATGGTTCTAATGTCATCATACCATGGTCGCCCCTTTTAGTCGCCTCTTACAACAGGCAGGGGATACCGTGGGTGTATTCTTCGTCTGCGTCCCCCCCGCCACCCACTGGTGGGTAAGATGGCATTCTTTCTAAATCCTTTTTTTTTTTACCGGGCGAGTTGGCCGTGTGGTTAGGGGCGCGCGGCTGTGAGCTTGCATCCGGAAGATAGTAGGTTCGAATCCCACTCTCGGCAGCCCTGAACATGGTTTTCCGTGGTTTCCCATTTTCACACCAGGCAAATGCTGGGGCTGTAATTTAATTAAGGCCACGGCCGCTTCCTTCCAACTCCTAGGCCTTTCCTATCCCATCGTCGCCATAAGACCTATCTGTGTCGGTGCGACGTAAAGCCAGTGGCAAAATCCTCTTGTTTGAAATGGGATGGGCATACAGTATTGTGGTGCTGGTCGGATTCCAAGTAACATCTCTTCCGTCACAGGATATCCAGAGTTTACGAATATTCTCGAATTTGGTGCATATATGTATGTTTTTGTTGTTTGAATCATCAGTCCATAGACTGGTTTGATGCAGCCTCCATGATACCCTATTCTGTGTGTCTTTTTTTTACATTTCTACGTAACTTCTACATCCTACATCTGCTCTAATCTGCTTGTCATATTCATACCTTGGTCTACCCCTACCGTTCTTACCACCTACACTTCCTTCAAAAACCAACTGAACAAGTCCTGGATGTCTTAAGATGTGTCCTATCATTCTATCTCTTCTTCTCGTCAAATTTATTCATATCGATCTCCTCTCACCAATCCGATTCGGTATCTCTTCATTCGTGATTCAATCTACCCACCTCACCTTCAGTATTCTTCTGTAACACCACATTTCAAAAGCTTCTATTCTCTTTCTTTCTCAGGCAGTTATTGTCAATATTTCACTTCCATGCAACGCCACGCTCCAGATGAAAGTCTTTAAAAACATATTTCTAATTCCTTTATCAATGTTCGAAGTGAGCAAATTTCTTTTCTTAAGAAAGGCCTTCCTTGCTTTTGCTAGTCTGTATTTTATGTCCTTCTTACTTCTGCCATCGTTGGTTATTTTACTACCTCAGTAACAATACTAATCTACTTCATTTAAAACTTCATTTCCTAATCTAATATTCCCTGCGTCACCTGACTTCGTTCGACTACACTCCATTACTTTTGTTTTGAACTTATTTATTTTCATCTTGTGCTCCTTCCCCAAGACTGTGTCCATGACATTCAGCAATTTCTACAGATCTTCTGCAGCCTGAGATAAAATAACAATCTAATCGGCAAATTTCACAGTTTTGATTTCCTCTCCTCGGATTGTGATTCACTGCAATGTAGAATGTAGAAAAATAAATATTTCTTTGCGGGCCCACCTTCGTGCGGTTGACTGTTCATTAATCAAGCCTTCCCGGCTAATCTCAGCGTCGTCGAAAACATATTTACAGTATGTTACAGAGACATTTAACTGTCAATATCCAGAAGCTCGCAGTTAACGACACAGCCCCCGCAGAGCCAACTAATTAAAACATTCCCTCTACCATACTTTCTCATGCGCAACACTTCCATCATTTCGACTTTCAGGAAACGTTAAGACCAGAAAAACTGTGGAAGGGAAGTGTTTCACTATTTAAAAAAAAGAAGTTATCACCTGCATACTTATGGTATTTTGCTTCTGAGGCCAGTTGATGAGGGAGAGTTCATTGGCCATATACTCAGGCACAAAATTTTTCTCCAGGCTATTTTTAGGATAATTTCTGCGGAAGAGAACATGGAGACGACTAACGAAGTCATACATTAAAAAAAAACACTGTCAATGAACTAGGTTGTGATTCGTGCGCCGATATGAAGAAAATGGCAGTGGATCGTAGTGCTGAATATCAGAGGGACATTGTATACAAGTATCATTATCTTTAAATAGTATTTACTATTCCCCTCCCCCCATTGATTCAAACCGTTGTCAGCTTCTCCTGAAAATGATTGTTTTTGAATTATAGCAGTCTCCTTCCAGGGGTTTTATTATTATTTTATTTTATTATTGTTATTTTATTATTATTAAATCCCTTTAAAGTCCGGGGTTCGTTATTCCCCCGAACTCAGCGAAGGATCCCATCTCTACCACCTCCAGGTGGTGATTATTGTTTTAAGAGGAAGTACAACGGGGCAATCATCCTCTACGTAACATTAATCAGAGAGAAAAAAATGGAAGAGTTCCGATACTTAGAAAAATGAAGATACCGGCCAAAGAAAGACAAGGGCCACAAAGGGCATGAAAATACGACTCCCTAGCCCTCGAATGCTCTACAAGCATCAGAGTCGGAAAAGAACAAGAATTGACCAAGGGGAGATCGGATAGAATAGATGAAAGTGAGGAGCCTGGCATAAGTAAGTGGAAGCAATACCGGGACTCAAGTAAGGGCCATATGGTCACCAATCCATGCTCCAAGTTTAGAGCTCCTGGGGCCCCTTATAGACGCCTCTTACGACAGCCAGTGGATACTGTGGGTGTTATTTTACTGCCCCCACTCACAGGGGGTGACCATCTCAAGGGCAGTGCCCTGGAGAGTGAGACATTTGGTCGCAGATACAATTAGGAAAGGGGGGCCACTACTTCGCCCGCGAGGCCTCATCTGCTATGCTGAACAAAGACCTTGTGAGTTAGGTTCCATCCCAACATTTGCCTGGAGAAGTGGAAAACCACAGAAAACCACTTCGAGGATGGCTGAGGTGGCAAACTAACACCCCTCTACTCAGTTGACCTCCCAAAGCTGAGTGGACCCCGTCCCAGTTCTCGTACCACTTGCCAAATTTCGTAGCAGAGCCGGGAATCGAACTCGGACCTCCGGGGGTGGCAAGTAATCACACTAACCACTACGCCACAGAGGCGGACGCGATTATTATTATTATTATTATTATTATTATTATTAACAGCAATAACTATTACATTTGTGTTTTAAAAGCCAAACTGCCTTCACCAAAACATTGTTGCGCAATCCACGCCGTGGTAACGTATATGATCCAAGCGCACAAGTAACTCACAAGAAATAAAGAAAACTATTCGACTATTCTTGGCTCTACCACCCAAACAATGAAGCTAATGCCGTTTGGTGCGTGCGCAGAGGTGATCTTATGATGGCCCACATTGAGGTTCTTAGGTTCAGACAGCTGCTGTTGTTTGACTGTTACGAGAGTGATAATGAAATTTCTGCTGTCCTATATAGATGACTAGATAACCTGAACAAAGTATATCACTACTTGCTTTACATATCCGTCAATAGTATATTAATGTATTTCTACTCAGACCTAATGAATGTCCAAATCAGGAAAAGTCAGTTGTTTCCCTGTCCATCATGCTGGTCCCGGAAACGAGTCGATCAGTTTCCAACAACGGACAGTTGTAGTGTGTCACTGACCCCGCAACTCAGACTTGAGATCTTGTACTTGGCTGATCGTGTTCATGACCTTGCATTGTCACTCTTGTAGCGGATAAACCAACATGCGTGAAGCATGGTCAGGCTTCCTTTACCGTAGCTCAGAGAAGACTGTAGGAGCAGAAGTATTGTTGTGCAGGTCCCAGGAGACAGATTCCTTGTCAGTATTGTTTACCTAGTTTTTCTTAAATGATTTCAAATGAATTGGACATCATTGTCTAACATTTACCCGGATAAATTTCTGTTCCTATAAACGAGTACTTTCCCCAATTTTTCCTCTTGAATTCCAGCTTATCTTCACTTTATGAATTTTCCTACTTTTAAAAACTCCACTGAAATTTAATCGTCTACTAATGCCATTCCAAGCCATCTGCCCAATGACAGAGAGTCGGCCATGCTGTTAGAGGCACTCAGCTGTGAGCTTGCATTCGGAAGATAGTGGATTCGAGCCCCTGAAGACAGTTTTCCGTGGTTTCCCCATTTTAATACAAGGCAAATGGAGGAACTGTACCTTAAGACCACGGCCACTTTATTCCTACACCTAGCCCTTCCCTATCTCATAAGACCTACCTGTGTCGATGCGACATAGAGCAAATTGCATTCCGCTTGATCGGGCTGTTCGCCTCCTTACTTCCAAGTCTTCCCAGCCCAAAGTTTGCAACATTTTCGTAACGCTACTCGTTTGTAATTCCTTACATAATTCACTAGCTAAGTGGGCTTCGTCCCGAATGCCAACAAGGAAGCAAAGTGTTTAAGATCGGTTCTCAAATAACTTGGTGTACCTGTATGGAGAACCCAAGGCCCTTTGATTAAACCGAAAGCCTCTATACTGACCATACAAGGAGTCGGACAATTTTAACCTTTATATAGTTTAAAGAAAGAAGAATGGCATGCAGTCCTTCAAAGTAGTTTAGTCGATTTTGAAACTATGTAGTCTAAAGGAGGGATTTGTGTAAAAACTGACAACCTACACTGTTGTGGAGTGGATGGTAATGTGTATACAATTAAAAAAAACCATGGCACTACAGCCCCTGAAGGGCCTTGGCCTACCAAACGACCGCTCCTCAGTCCGAAGGCCTGCAGATTACGAGGTGTTGTGTGATCAGCACAACGAATCCTCTCGGCCGTTATTCTTGGCTTTCTAGAGCAGCTATCTCGCCGTCAGATAGCTCCTCAATTCTAATCACGTAGGCTGAGTGGACCTCGAACCAGCCCTCAGGTACAGGTAACAATCCCTGACCTGGCCGGGAATCGAACCCGGGGCCTCCGGGTAAGAGGCAGACACGCTACCCCTACAAATGTGTATACTACTCAGAATAATTACATTTAGATTATCAGTCCAGAGACTTTAACTAAGGAAATGTCCTAACATTTTCTTGGAATGGTTGTAATGTAAATATAACTACATATCAGCGATAGGATTAGGACTTCGGATCACTGTGTTATTGCATGCCTGTTCTTTCGTGCGATATGAGTTAACATAGTTGGCCTCAAGAACGTGGACATTATGTAATGTGAAGATTAATCGCCTTGGAGCTTCTAAAATAACGGTTCTATCGTAACTCATAAGAGATACAGGTTGTCGAATTCCAAGGCCCAGGAGAAAGTGAACTGAACGTGATCATAGGTCCCAGCAATCCGGAAACAACGTCTTCTCGGTTGGGTCCACCGATCTATCATTCTGGTTTAGGAAATGTTATCAATGTGAATGACCAGGTGAATGGCCAAGGAAACGTGATAGCCGAGTGACATCACTGGACTCTCGCCAAGGTATCGTGATCAAATCGCGGCCATTGCAAAGCAAAGGTATCTCCGCACAGGCAGTGAAGGTCCTTGCAGGAGTGTAAAAGGCTTCCACTATACGTAATCTCGGCATTAAGTGGTTTACAGTGGTTACCTGTGTGCTCGACCGCTTTGCCCTCTGGTGTTGGATGAGTGAACCTCGGCGTGCCTTAGCTGACGAATGTGCTTTCGAGGTATAAGATAATGTGGATTAACCATAGACACCCCTGAGGATGAGTTATTGGTTAAAGTCAGTTACAGTCCAAGCAATTATTAAATTTTGAGACTGAAAAAAGTCCGCCTCTGTGGTGTAGTGTGATTAGCTGCCACCCCCAGAGGCCCGGGTTCCATTCCCGTCTCTGCCACGAAATTTGAAGTGGTACGAGAGCTGGAACGGGGTCCAGCAGAAGAGCAGCTGATATTGTTGCCATCCACCAGCAGATTCGAAAAGCTTTTTTTTTTTAATCCAAGCATCCAGTTCGAAAGAGTTGACCAGGAAAAGAAGAGCATTTGTGAACCATGCATCACATATCTGAGAGAGAGATAACATTCATCCAGGAAACTAGTCCGTGATAGGTGTACTATTTGGAAGCAGAGGCAGTGTATCTAAGCATACGTGGGAAATTTTGAAAAGGCTTGGAATCCAGCACACGACTCTGGAAAGTATAGTTGACATTTTAAAATATTCAGCGACTATTCTAAATCATGACTTATACTACTCCTAAATGATAAATAGTTCGCTGCTTTCTTTCTTTACAATATTTTTAGTATTTTCGGTTATCAGCGATGGTAATTGCTGTTTTAGGAGGAAGTACAACTAGGCAACCATCCTCTATATAATACTAATCAATAGGGCCCGGATGTTTGACACGTCATTTTTTTCTTTATATTCTTTCCATGGAAAATGATTTTGACGGTTCATATAAAGTCACATTTTGGATTTTTTAACGTTTTTATCATTTTCCGGTAATTTTTCGTATTATGGTCATATTTCCCCGTGAATTTTCGTTTTTTAAATCATATTTTTATCTTTTTTATTCCATTTTCACACAGCCGCTTGCAGTTGTCTTAAAGGCGGATTTTTCAGATCTCCTAATTGTTGTCTGTAATTTCTTACAATTATATTTCTTATAAATATATATATAGTACGCGCACCTTTTAGTGATACAAGCACACCCTGGTACTGAATCGGTCGACCTCGGTTATCTTCGAGATTCGTATTGGCAACCTTTGAAACACAAACTATGAATCGCTTACGCATCGCTGTGCGACATCTGGCGTACACTTTTTGTACTAGTACTGTTGTTTACACAGCAAAGCCAAACTATAGAATTCATGCTAGGAACAAGATTCCCATCGAGAAATGTTATATACTGTTAAATAATGTACACTGACTGAGCAAATGTCATGGGATAGCGGAGCACTGATGCGCAGGTGTGTTGTCTGCGCACCACACGCTCCCTCTGCCAGCGGCAGTTGTATAGGAGACCTTGTTAGCATTGGCTGTGCATGTGACAGGTGTAACATGGAACGTCGTCGTGAGCTGACACCGTTCGAACGGGGTATGGTGGTCGGTGCCCGACGGATGGGAAGTGCGATTTCGGAAGTGGTGCGGGAATTCTGCTTCACACGATCGACAGTGTCCAGGGTGTATCGTGAATGGTTGAATGCGGGTGTCACCGTCCACAACAGACGAACGAACGGCCGTTCAGCCACCCTCGATGACCGTGATCGGCGACATCTGAGACGGATTGTCAATTGTGACAGACGGGCAGCCGTGCAACAAATCACGGCTCAATTCAACACAGGCCGTGCTAGACATGTCTTCCAGTGGACAATCCGTAGGAACATGGGTTCTATGGAGTATGGGAGCTGGCGCCGCACACGGGTGCCACTGTTATCCCAACGTCATCGGGCACAACGACGCGCATTTGTCGCCAGTCACCAGGGATGGACACTGGAACAATGGCGTAACGTGATATGGTCGAACGAAGCACGATTTCAACTGCACCATGCCGATGGGAGGCACCGTGTATGGCGCAGACCACATGAAGCGATGGATCCCGCCTGCCTCAAAGGTGTGGTCCAGGGCGCTGGTGTCTCTGTTATGGCCTGGGATGCATTTTTCTGGTGTGGAATGGGCCTTCTAGTTGTTCTGGTAGAGACTTTGAATGGTACGCGGTATGTTGAGCTGCTCGGAGACCATCTCCACCCATTTTTGGCCTTCCAGCGCCCAGACGGTTCTGCGGTGTTTCAAGATGATAACGCGCCGCCACATCGCTCCCACGTCGTCCGGGAATGGTTCCAGGAACATGCAGTGGAGGTCCAACGACTGCCATGGCCACCCAGGAGCCACGATATGAACCCTATCGAGCATATCTGGGATGTCCTGGAACGCAAGCTCCGTGCCATGGATCCTGCACCCACGATCAGACCAGCATTGGCGGCCGTGCAAACAATGTGGTGTCAGCTGCGTCCAGAGGACTACCAGGAACTAGTCGACTCACTTCCACGGCGTCTCACTGCAGTTCGCAGGGCCAGAGGAGGTCCCACACGCTATTAGGTGACTATCCCATGACATTTGCTAAGTCAGTGTATGTGTGACACAGTTGTTGGCGTAAGATAATAAATGTTTAGAACATTCAATTCAGATTTCATTTCCATTCAGTTGGCAGTATAACCGGAACCGGGAGAGCTCCCTCCTTACGCCTCATCCCCGTACAAAGTAATATCACTAAAAGGTGCGCAGACTATACGTAGGATATAAGTTAGGAGGGTAAGCTGTATAGAAAGCGACAGGAAGCTGAGCCTATTGAACACTAAATGATCTGACGTATTTCAAATATGCCCCAATAACAACATTCTGAGATGTTGAGCGGTCTTTTCCCCGGTACAAGTCAATGTTGTGTGAAAATAGAAGATCGTTCCTACTTGAAAACTTTAAAATGTATGTCATTTGCTATTGTAATTCTTTCTGATCGCCCATCAAAATGTGACATTTATTTCATTCTGGGCAGAGTTGAGAATTACCTCTGGATTGAGTAATTAAATGAATTAAAAAATCCGTACAGTAATACAAATTAATATTATTAATTATTATTGAATATGCTAGATTTTAAAAGTATATTTTCAATATAATGTTAATTTAAACAGCGGCAAGATTTTGAGATTTCGAAAATGTTCCCAGCAAATTTTGAAGTCATACTTATTGTTATATTTGGTACATTTTTAGGTCATAAATGCTTACATACTTCTAACATTTTTAGGTCATAAACGTCCGGGCCCTACTAATCAGAGAGAAAATATGGAAGGGATCCGACACTTCGAAAAATAATTGTATCGGTCAAAGACAAGGGCCACGAAGGGCGTGAAAATGTAAGACTCCTTAGGCCTCGGGTGCTCTAATACCGTTGTGGTCAGAAAAGAACGAAACTTGATCAAGGGAGGTCGGATACTATAGATGAAAGTGAGGAGCCTGGCACAAGTAAGTGAAAGCAATGCCAGGACTTAGCTAAGAGCCCAGTAGTCGCCAACCCACACTTCCAAGTTAAGAGCCCCTGGGGCCCCTTTTAGTCGCCTTTTACGACAGTTCTTTAGTTTGCTTCTTGTTTGGTCCTTTTATCAGTTCCTTTGCAAGCCTGCATCCGGTGCAACTATACCTTCAGTTTCGAAAGTTCGTATATGACTGCCAAAGGACTATAAAAAATAATATCCGCATCCGCTCCGCATCCCCGAATGTTTATACGCGGATATTGTAAATATTTAAATACAATATATCACACCCAAGATATTGAAACAGATAGATCTGTTAACATAATACAATTGGCCTGACACCTGAACCCTTACAGTCACAGGTTCATGAGGGACTTCCTTTTGAGAAAACTACTGATTTATTGACCTTTGATCTTACTTCCATTAATTGAGGACAGGAGTCAGCTAGGCTTAGGTCAGATTTTCGGCTTTATGGTGTGAGGCTCTTTATGTATCGCTATTCTCCCATACCAGTGTCAAGCGTCGCCTAACCACAAGCAAAAATAAGAGTATACCTGAGTGAAAATCAATAAACGTAATGATTTAGAAATTATCAGGAAAATTATCCGCACTGCCGTACAGTTTGTATCCGCCAAGACATTACTCCGCCAATATCCGCATCCGTGCAGGGCTCTGCGGGAAGCTGCTTATGAGGTCGGCTTCTTGAAGAGGCACGCTGAAGTTCCCTTGGACGGACATAAACTCCCAAATTCAGAAAAGGTCCAGGAAGTGTCCGCCTATCTTCCTACCCGAATTCCGCAGCTTGCCCTTCAGGTAGAAGAGGACGTGCATGGGTTTTTCCGCCAAACAGGTGCGCCTGTCGAGCTTGTAGCTGGCGGTAGGGAAGGGCATAGTAGTGGCGAATAGTGCCCAGAAAGCAAGTGTTGCTAGACGTGTAGGGTACTGCTAATGAAGATGGAGAACGGTGTAAAGGTAATGTATAGTGAAAGGGTTCATGCACTCCTACTTTTAAAAACTTCATATTCGGACATTATAGAAAAGTGAAATCTACTGGTGAACAGGGTTGGGGATGCTTAAAGAAGAACTGCAATGCCACTATTTTTTCCACTGGGGAGTGATCGTATTTTGACTAGGCGCGTGGGAAATCACACTCATGATCCATCTTGAGAAGAGTACAAACATATTCTAACAACGGACAGAGTTGGCCGTGCGGTTAGGAGCACGCAGCTGTGAGCTTGCATTCGGGAGCTAGTGGGTTCAAATCCCACTGTCGGCAGCCCTGAAGATGTTTTTCCCTGGTTTCCCATTTTCACACCAGGCAAATATTGGGGCTGTACCTTAATCAAGGCCACGGCCACTTCCTTCTCACTCCTAGCGCTTTCCTACCCCATCGTCGCCATAAGACCTATGTGTGTCAGTGCGACGGAAAGCAACCCTAAAAACAAAACAAAAAAGACTCTTGCATTCGGCTAAATAATGTTTGCTCAGTTTCCGTACCAAAAACTGACTAGAAAACCAAGGAAAGACAAGTATTCATGCAGACGAAAATTGTGCATTGGCAAAATTATGAAATGGACAGATAGCATTTTTTTGGACAAAGTTCCGTACAAAGCTTAAATCTCATCGTTAGCTTAAAAGTATCTTCCGAATACAATTACTTGCAATTGAAGCTCGTTATTTTACTTTCTTACAATTTTTGCTTTACGTCTTTAGGTCTTAATATGAAACTGCTCCATGCGCTACCCGGATACTTTTTTGTGTGTTTACTTTTAGGATTTCTATTACCTGTTAATTATGTACCAAGTGAACTGCCATGGGAATTGACACTAATGAGCCTAGCGAACTCAAACTGGGGATTAAACATTCATCTCGGTCATTTTGTATATTTTCTTTTTATCCCTTCTGAACCCCATCCCGATGGTGGCTGAACTTGGACTTAAATGTCATCCTGATTGTCACTATTCATCTCAGCGACCCCAAAAACTATGGATTCTACACTAATATAGGTCGGGTTTTCGATTATATTTACATATTACTCCCTCCCCACTCTAACCCTGGGTTAATATTTTTACTCATTCTTACGAGTCACGCGTTACACCAAGTTATTTCGTCATTGTCGAATTCAAGAATAGACTGAGGGTGTAAAATTAAAAGAAAAGGATGATGCATGGGGATTGCCCACGCTACACGCCATCTTTTAACTATATCACGAATTTGGAGGTTAGAATCACTGATTACTTGACAGTTCACAGAAAAATAATCCTTGTTGTCTCCGACCATTATATGAAAAGACCCTATGGTATAAAACTTTAACACCGAGCTCGATAGCTGCAGTCACTTAAGTGCGGCCAGTATCCATTATTCGGGAGAGCTCGCATTCGGAAGATAGTGTGTTCGAACCCCACTGTCGGCGGCCCTGAAAATGGTTTTCCGTGGTTTCCCATCTTCGCATCAGGCAAATGCTGGGGCTGTACCTTAATTAAGGCCACGGCCGCTTCCTTCCCACTCCTAGCCTTTTCCTGTCCCATTGACGCCATAAGACCTATCTGTGTCGGTGCGACGTACAGTAACTTGCAAAAAAAAAACTTTAATGCGTTCAATACATGCAGTATAGGAGAGAGAGGCCTGTTTCGGTCAGTTGTGTTTTCTAACCTCTCGCGAATTTCATCGACGACTTTACCGACGACGGTTTTTGACAGTCTGTGCCTCTTCAGAAATTGTTCCGCAGATAGATTTTGAAAGTCGTTCCTTTTTATCAAATTTTTATTAGGAACACCATTTAACACATCTAAATAAAACAACTTTGCATCAATCGCATAATTTACGGCGGCCATTTTGCTTTTAACCTGGAGTTAACAGATTAACCCTGGTGAATGGAGGGGTTAACTTAACTCCGGTTTTAACCTATAGTTAAAATTAACCCTCCTTGATGAAACAGAATAAATAGTGAAATTCAGAGTTAAAACTGAGAAACTCGGGGTTAACACAGAGCTCGACAGCTGCAGTCGCTTAAGGTGTGCTAGTTGTATCTTACTCCCGCAGTATTTCTGTCCAGATGGCGTACCGAGTTTGGTTGAAATTGCATGTTTACGTATAGTCGCCGTCATTTCTAATCGTTTAGGCTCGCCGACACCTTTGCGTAAAGATATTGTTCCTTAACTGTTTGCAACCCGCTAAGTACAGATTTTATTGCGGGCTAGTATACGCATTTGCCTACAATTAGGAGTGATTAGTTAGCGATTTGATTTTATGATTTTTCAAAGTTGACTGAACTTAGAGATCTATCGATGCTTCTCGATTCACCAGCAGATCATTCCAGAGAAAATAAAGATGAAGCAAATCGGTCAAGCAGAACGGACGGATGGAGTGGACAAAGATGTTTTTAGTAAACTTGTTTTATATTTAGATGATGAGCCTACTGTGAAACATCCTTACGTGATACGGGAAAATGGAAAGCAAATTTCAACTTGGACTTAAATGTCATCCGGAGTGTCACTATTTCAGGGCAGTGAATCTTTAGAAACGTTACGAACAATGTTTAGCACGTGGTGTACACATTTTGAACACGTAATGTACTAACGCAGTTAAATAGCATTTCAGTGTAGTTTCTTTTTCCGCATACGGGATTACTGTTATGATTTGAAAAAAAAAAGACAAGAAAATAAGCTTTACATTATAGAGAAGTGCTTGTTGGAATGTCTTTGTCGTGAGTTTCAAGGCCTCTTTGTGGGCTGCAACTTACGCGGTCATGAGCAAAAAAAGGCTCCACTCAGGCGTTTCGATCGCTTATTATCTTTCTGGAGTTCATTGAGCTGAGGGAGTCGTGACATGTTTCAGATGGAAGGGATTACAGTGATTGTATGGATATTAATATAGTCACTGTAGAAGGGATAAGCTGAAAAAATTGGCCACCTATGATCTAGACTACTATTCGAAGAAAGAGAACATAAGAAATTTGGTCTGAGTGAATTCCATTACTCGGCGCTCAACAATGAAAATGAACGGAATTAGCAAAGCAGTGAATAAAACAGGGGGAGGGGATGAATTATTGAGCAAGGTACTTTTTTTTTGCTAATTGCTTTAACGTCGCACCGACACAGATACGTCTTATGGCGACTATGAGATAGGAAAGACCTAGGAGTGGGAAGGAAGCGGCCGTGGCCTTAATTAAGGTACAGCCCCAGCATTTGCCTGGTGTAAAAATGGGAAACCACGAAAAACGACTGTGGGGTTCGAACCCACTATCTCCCGGATGCAAGCTCACAACTGTACGCCCCTAACCGTGCGGCCAACTCACCCGGTGAGCAAGGTACGAGAGGTGGTGTTATACACTTTCTGATCACTAGATTGCGCAGTGTTTATATGGAGTTCATATGAATGCCATTGATCGTGATTCGATGGGGACTTTTACCCCTTAGCAGACCTCTTGGTGTTATTCGACCGGAGTAGGCTTTGTATCGACACCAGGTTTCACCCTCTCCCTGCCTCATCATCCTACGTCCAAACGAGCAGGTCACCCATGCACGTCCAATAGAAAGCCTACACCAGGAGAACCGAACATGTCCTCGGACACTCCCGATACTAAAAGCCAAACGATAAATAAATAAATAAAACCTCTAGAGCAGATACATGCTTTAGAATGTTGATACAATTATTTTTAAAATGTATCATCAAATGTCAACCTACCACCAAGGCTCATGACAAGTCAATGCATATGACTACAGGATTCTAGGTTCACACTTTAGCTTCTTCTTCTTCTTATTAGTATTATTATTATTATTATTATTGCCGGCTGAATGGCTGACGGTTGAGGCGCTGGCCCACAAACCCTAGTCCCCGAGCTAGGGGAATCAACCAGACAGGCTAAAATCCCTGGTCTGGCCGGGAATCTAACCGAATCGACACTCTGAATCGGTCACCATACTGATAATTCGGCCAAGGAACCAGGCTAGGTTTCCACTTCATGATTTAACGTAATTTCTTGATTGGACAAGTTTTGCAGTAGTGTTACGTATTGTTAAAACTGAAGTAAAGGACACTTAAAATCCTGCTGCTATCATTGCATTGTGGCGGCATTCTGGCACTGCGGATGAAACAAACGGTTCTTTACTTTAAGGTTTCCTTATTCGTGCTTGACTTGAAGTTGAAATAATCTCATTTTAGAATACCGTATCTATTTCTGCTCAACCAGTCGATATTATTGATTATAGCACCATTGTGCAATAGAACACAGTTGAAAGAAGTCTGAGCTAGCGTGTGAGTCACATTGCTTTTGCAAAAGAAAAAGAGCAATGAATAGGGTTCGTTTTTTTTAAAGTAATGATAATGAATGTATCAACTGTGAAGGTTGTTCTTTATCTAATAACAATTTTTGATTCTTTTTCAGGACAAGCCAGACAACATGCAAGGGACTATAAGTAGGCTGGGGAGCATACGGGAGAGGCCCACTAAGGAAGAGAGTGGCAAGAACCCATTACAAGCGTAAGTACCAGTAGTGCCGTATAAGAAATTTCTCCTGTCCTGTGGATAATCTTGTCACGTAGCCATCTTCTAACTGGTGATGGTAGCCATTACTGTTTTAAGAGGATGTACAACTGGGCAACTATCCTCCATAAGGCATCATGGGTAACTGACAACTTCCGTATAACCCTTGCTTCCCGTGAAGGGAGACTGTAAGGTCATTTGGGTCCAGACAGACTCCGATCACTGCTGTTTTTGGTATGGCAAGCAGTATTTTTCAATATGGTAGCGAACTTAATTAAAAGGCTTCAGAATGCATTTAAATACGTACTGACATTTCTTTCCGCGTCTCGTTCTCGCTGCTGGGTTGTTTAGTAAAACATTTTCTTTGGGTTTTATTAGTGAGAAAAAGGCTTAGTAGGGACCTTGAAACGTCAACTCAGAAGATCTGCATCAGGCCTCTCTGGATGCCACACGCCGTTATTACAATAGTAGTTGTAGTAATGCTGATGATGATGATGTTTATGATGGGACAGAAGTGGGGTTAGAAGCCACTGCAAATGACGTTTCGAAATGTAGTACTTCAAGACGAATATATGTCCAGAATTTTGAAACAAATGGATGATGAGGTTGTGAAGACGGCTGCCATGCATTTTTTTAACCTGTCCTAGCTCAAGAGGAATCGGAAAAGGACTAGAGAAGACGCAGGTGACCCAGATGACCCGGAGTATGGAGCTGGTATGCACTGAGATATACGTTTTTGTAATTAGCCTGTTTCCAACAGTCGTTTTTTTTTAAACATTTGTGATCCACTTCCTCAGAAACTGTTGACCAGAAAAGCGTACAAAATTTTATTCACATTTTACATAAAATACTTCAGAAATGTCGAATATTTTATTTTATGTAAAAAAAAAAAAAAACGGACCGTAGAAAATAGTCGCTTCACATAAGTATAAAATAAACTGACTGTAAGACAAGGGAATGAACTAAACCACTGCAAAAATCAGGATGTAGCTCTTAAGAGTTTTCGAGAATATGGGTGATCAATACTGGAAATTTAACATGGTGGAGATAGGGTTTACACTCTACCCTTTTAAAGGATTGCCATTCAACGAACCAGTTTATTAATCCTTCCAGTACTCGAACATCGTTGAGTAGAAATAAATTCATTGATCTATATTTTATTTTACATTATAAAATTTTACTAACACCAAAATCGTTTCATAAGAATCAAATTATGACGAAGAGTGACTGGAAATATATGAACGTATTTCAGGGCTCCTTGAGAAGCCCCATAGATTCAAGCCTGTGGGTTTCTGTTTCATACAAGTTCCAGTTTGAACTATTTTTGGCCAATTTTAACATTCATTCTTTACTTTCTAAACATCACTAGGACTGTTTTTAAGCATTTCCGGAGTGGTTCGGAAAAGAACAAGGGTTGACCAAGGAAGGTCGGTTAGGGTAGACGAAAGTGAGGAGCCTGACAAATTAAATAGAAGCAATGCCACGACTCAAGCAAGGGTCCCATGATCATCAATCCACGCTCCCAAGTTAAGAACCCCTGGGGCCCCTTTTAGTTGCCTCTTATGACTGGCAGGAGATACCGTGTGTGTTATTCTACCGCCCCCATTCACAGGGGTTATCGACCTTGAGAAGTTTTGCGGTAGTAGTAATTATATTAATGAAATTTCCCAACCTTCATGTTATTTTAGTGTAGCACTGTGCAATTGCAATTACGGAATTTTAGTGCCAATGGTTTGGGAAATCGGCATATGATTCATTGTTGTAGTCCTATGTCTGCTTATGCATGCTTTATGTAATCTCAGTTGTGAGTTTGAACTTCGTAACTTTGTTCTTTAAGTTAATAATAATAATAATAATAATAATAATGATGATAATTGTTTTACGTCCCACTGACCACTATTATGGTTATTTTGAGACGACGAGGTGCCGGAATTTTGTCGCGCAGGAGTTCTTTAACGTGCCAGTAAATTTACCGACACGAAACCGACGTATTCGAGCACCTTCAAATACCACGGGACTGTGTCGGGATGGAAACCGCCAATTGAGTGACTATTCAAGACTTTTTTGCTAGTTGCTTTACGTCGCACCGACACAGATAGGTCTTATGGCGACGATGGGACAGGGAAGGGCTAGGATTGGGAAGGAAGCGGCCGTGGCCTTAATTAAGGTACAGCCCCAGCATTTGCCTGGTGTGAAAATGGGAAACCACGGAAAACCATTTTCAGGGCTGCCGACAGTGGGGTTCGAACCTACTATCTCCCGAATGCTGGATACTGGCCGCAATTAAGCGACTGCAGCTATCGAGCTCGGTATTCAAGACTTTTATAGACCTGTTTGGATCTTACAGTGAATATTTCTATCGTCAATATCAATCAGCTGCTGGTAACTTTACCAAGGGAATATTCATGTATCTTTAGTCACATTGCCTTTTTAGGTGTATTTTATGTCTATATTTCAAACATGTTTATCTCTGTGACTCCTCTCCCTAAAGTTTTCGCGGTTGATATCTTAGCTTTACCCTAACCATGCATTATTACGAGAGGGAGGGCTTGTTTTAGCATGTGTCAGGTCTGCTTCCGTTGATCATACTACGCTAAATGTTCCAGTACTATAAGCTGCTGACAAAGCTGGACTATGCTCTTACCATGGGTAACAAGTAAGCCTGCCCCCGCTCATCTTACAGCGGCGTACATTGCTGTCAGACCGGTTATTCGCACATTTCATTAATTATTTTTCTTTGAAACTCGTCCACAAGTGACACTCCCAAAACAATCATAGATTAACATTACCAAGTAAGCATCCAGCAGAGTGAGCTTTGGTTCGTCAATGGTGGTGGTTAATGTTCTAAGAGGAAGTACTAGGCAACTATCCTCTATCAACACTAATCAGAGGGAAAAACTGAAGGGAGTCCAGTACTTTGAAAAATGAAGGTATCGGCCAAAGAAGACAAGGACCACGAAGGACGTGAACATGAGAAACCCTGTATAGTCCTCCAATGCTTTAATACTGTCGGGGCCGGAAAAGAACAAGAGTTGACGAAGAGAGGTTGGATAGGGTAGATGAAAGTGATGAGCCTAGCATAAGTGGAAGCAATACCAGGACTCTGATAAGGGCACTGTGGTCGCCAACCTAAGCTTCCAAGATAAGAACCCCTCGGGCGCCTTTTAGTCGCCTCTTATGACAGGCAGGGAATATCGTGGATATTTGTCAACCTCCTCCATCCACGCGGGGAAACAGGCTGAGTGATATAGATGATAGAACCCTGGATTAACAGTTCAAGAAAGTGTGTTCTATCCCAACTCAGTTCAGTTGTATTTGAAGGTGTTCAAATAATCCAGCCTCGTACACAAAATAACTTCTAAATAAACAAACCCCATGGCGCTACAGCTGGTGAACCTTCACCTACAAAGCGTCCGCTCCTCACCCTAAATGCCTGCAGGTTACAAGGAGACGCGTGGTCAGCGCGACGAATCCCTTGGGCTTCCTAGAGCAGGGCCGCTATCTCACCGCCAGATAGCTTCTCAGTTCTTGCGTAGGCTAAGAAGATCCCGAACCAGCACTCAGATCCAAGTAAAAACTCTTGACCCGAAAAGAAATGCGGAACAGAGTTTCCAACACCCCCGTGGCTCCGAAAACCACAAGTATTTAGTGAAACTAAAAGCCAATCACATTATTATTCTCCTTCTTCCTAACCGGGTGATAATTAGTTGCATCATTTAGAAAGTAGCCCGCACTGCTGCCCTGTATGGCACCATGCTGAATACTAATATCTAATTAAATAAGTCATTGCATCCAGTTCTGAACTTTTGCAGTCTTCTAAAGTACAGTTCTGGCTAAAATAAAAGACTAGTATTTCAGAGGTAAGTTGGAGTACTCTATCGGGTGGGGGATTTCTGATTTTCCGCCAGTCGGCAACAATTTTTTAAATTTTAATTATTGCCTTTAAATAACAGACCAAACAGCCAGCTATATATACATCGGAATACAAAATATAAACGGTAAATATACACACACGTATGAATCTTCCATAATATTGTATTTGGATTTCGTAGTTTTAATAGTTCTGAGTCCTTACAGAATACTTTTTTTTAAATTTGCTTTACGTCGCACCGACACAGATAGGTCTTATGCCGGCGATGGGATAAGGATGGCCTAGGAGAGAGAAAGAAGCGGCCGTGGCCTTGATTAAGGTACAGCCCCAACATTTGCCTTGTATGAAAATGGGATACCACGAAAAACTGTCTTCAGGGCTGCTGATAGTAGGATTCGAACCCACTGTCTCTCGGATGCAAGCTTATCTTATTTTTTCCGATGTTGTAGCACGTCAAACCTTATAGTATTAAATCTGTGTCTTTTAAGAACTTGCTTTATACACCTCTGGTTGCTGGGACGATAAGATGCATTGTATATTGAATGGTAGTTGGAAGTTGATTGAAAGTCAAGTTTTTATTATTTTTTTCCCCTGCACATTACGACGTTGGCCCGAGAAGATGTGGTTGAGGTGAGCGATTGCTTGGCGATCACAATCGGTGACCATCGACGTCAAGGTAGTATTCAAGTTTCGTTCTGCTTCAGCCCTGACGGGCCTTGGCCGACCAAGCGACCGCTGCTCAGCCCGAAAGTGTATACATTACGAGGTGTCTGTAGTCAGCATAACGAATCCTCTCGGCCTTTATTGTTGGCTTCCTAGTTCGGGGCCGCTATCTCACCGTCATATAGCTCTTCAGTTGTTCTTGCGTAGGCTGAATGGACCTCGAACCCACCCTCAGATCCAGGTAGATATCCCTGACCTGGAATCGAACCCCGCGCCTCCGGGTAAGACGCAGGCATGCTACCTCTACATCACGGGACCGGCTGTAAAAGAACTCCTCTGGAACGAAATTCCAGATCCTCGGAGTCTTCGAAAACAGTTAAACTAGTCAGCGGACGTAAATAATTACTCTGTGTGATTGTAGTTAATTGCAAAATTTTAGTGCCAGTGGTTTAGAGAAATCTGCAGATGATTCATTGTTTGTGTTTGTTTTTTGTGATCTCAGTTGTGAGTTTGAACTTTGTTCTTTAACTGAATAATAATGTTATTGGTTTTACGACCCACTGACCACTTTTATGGTTTTTGAAGACGTCGAGGTGCCGAAATTTTGTCGTGCAGGGTTTCTTTAACGTGCCAGTAAATCTATCGATACGAAGCTGACGTATTCGAGCACCGTCAAGTACCACTGGACTGAGCCGGGATCGAAGCCCGACAGCTTGGGTTCAAAAATCCAGCAGTGTTGTCTGAACCACTCAGCTCGGGGAGAGATAATGAGTATGTCGGGTGTTCACTATCTCTACCTTGGTATTTCCTTTCCGGTGGCCTTTTTGTTTTTCCTTTGGAAACTAATTATGGAACAATTGTAGATGAAATGCCAGGCTTACATGAATGTCTGGTGAGTGACAAATGGTACTGGTAGTAAATAGGAAATTCCTCATTATATGAGAACTCATCAAGAGCTTGGAGAGTCCAGTCCGTTGCTTTACAGTTTAGTGGATAAGTGGTAGTGTGTCGGTCTCCGGATCCCAAGATCGTGGATTAAAACCCGGCAGTGGTAATCAGATTTTTTGAAGGGCGAAGAAAGTTCTTTCGGCACTTCATCTCGTTCGCTGTCAGCATGAAAATGATCTCTATTGACACGTTTGGAATTTGCCGGCAGAATGAAATAAAACTCAACTATTGATCCCCCAACAATATGGTAGGTAGCTGAGGCCATACTATTATTATTATTATTATTATTATATTTCTTTGATTTCGGCCATGTATGGACCACGTAAAATGACTTCCTCGCGTTTAAGTCTCTTTTCTTGATTTTCGGTCTCTCCAGTACTTCTTCATTCTTTCACTTTTTCTTTTTTTCATTCGTCCAGAAAGTTGCGCGCGTTCTGACTTTTTTCTGAAAACCCCCTTGACTTTCTAATCCTATTGTTGCGAAATGTAGGCCTGTCTAGAATTTCAGCTTTCGTAATCCTCATTTCTGCGAAATCATGTTTTTACTTTGATGAACCAGAATATTTGTGTTTTGGGATTTTTGTCAAAATGGTCAAACATTTTTTGTTGTCTGTATTTCTGGGTTCATTCAGACCAAATGACCATGTAAAGGAATTCTCCTTTTCCTGAGAGCATCTGATAGTTTTTTCAGCTTGGCTGTACGTTTCTTTATTACTTCTCATACGAATAGATTTTCCCAACCTATCCTGGTCCAATTATCTTCCATTAATACCTTCCCTTCCTTTTCCCGGTAATTCTTCAGTTTCTCATTTTTTTGTTCAATACTAAAATTCTGGTGCATAAAGGCATTCTGATTTTATGACAGTGTTGTAATGTTGGATTTTTGTTTTAACTGAGTGTTTTTTAATCGTAAATGTCTTTCGTTAATATTGATAAGCCAGTTCCATTTTCTGAGCTCTATTTTTGTTTCCTTCTTTATTTAGGCCGCTTGGCCGTATTATTTCCCCTAGGTACTTCAATTTATCTACTCTACTGATTCTGCCATACCTTGTGTTTAAGAATCTTGGAGTATTCTTATTGTTCGTTAACGAATTCTGTTTTCTCAAAAGAAATCTGCAGCCCTGTCTTTTCCGCTCTCTCTTAGGAAAGGTTTATTTGTTCAGTTGCTGTTTCATTGTTTTCGGACGGGTCGTCTCAAAATATCTGAATTCCAGAGACCGGTTTAACGAGCCAGTTTGCTACCTGGACGGCGAGTCCCAAAATATTCGAATTTCCAATGGTGGTACTGTTGTAAAAGACCCTGCAAAAAGGTTCATTGTTAGCATCAGCCGGACTGCATGCCCTCTTCTAAAAATTTTACTTGAAGTGTACCTGCCGTAAAGCCTTGCACAAACACATACGGCAGGGGTCAGTAGACCAATGGAGCCATAAACCCGCGCAAGTTAGACCTAGTGCCAGTTTTAAAATGCAGCTATTGCTTTGTCATCTATGTACAACCTTGGTTATTTACAAAATTTATTATGAAAATATTTATAATTTATTCTTCAGAATGTTGCTACTCGTTAATAATAATAATGATGATAATAATAATAATAATAATAATAATAATAATAATAATAATAATTACAGTTTTCGTCCCACTACGTACGTTTACGGGTTTCGGGGATGTTGAGGTGCCGGAATTTTGTCCCAAAGGAGTCCTTTAATGTGCCAATAAATCTGACATGAGGCTAACGTATTTGAGCACCTTCAAATTCCATCGGACTGAGTCGGGATCGAAACCACCGACTTGAGCTCAGAAGGCCAGCGCTCTACCGACTGAACTAAACCCGACTCACAAGTTTCATTCCATTTTGATAACGTAAGAGATTTTTCTAAAAGTATCGATGTCTTCAGTTTCGTCATATTTAGCTGTGAACTTCTTGGTTCTTTCGCCTAAAATACGGTAGTTCTTTCTTCTCTTCGAAACTTAGATTCATATCCATCCTGGCTGTTTGAAAATCGATGTTTCAGGGTTTTCTTCCAAACTCCTTGAAACGGGGATGTCTTTCTATCAGACTATTGAACGTAAAATTGTATCCTTCAGCGGCATTGTTTGTTCCGTGTCGTTTTCCATGACAATTCCACAGCTCAAGTTCAGTCACCGGTCCACGAAGTAGTCCAAAAAATCTTCCAAATAAAATGAATAAAAACACAAATTCACCCTCACCATAGCGAAGTACGGACACAGAGTTAAACTTAAAAATGGTTTGTTTTTAAAACCACTGTTACCTATACAGCTACCTAAACTTCTCGGATATTTTGAGTCTGATTTCTGTCAATTTTCTGTTCGGATATATTGAGACTGCACAGTTTTCGGAAAATCGTCTGCAGAAGCTAAACATGTGCTTGTTGTTTACCGTAGCCTAACGTCTAGGTCATCGGCCTAAAAGGCTAAACAATTAAGTGTTATTATTATTATTATTATTATTATTATTATTATTATTATTATTATTATTATTATTATTATTATTATTATAAAAGCGGTATAAAATAGTTTGGTTAGCTCTGTGTATGGAAGATGGCCTATCAATGGAACTGTCCCGGCATTTGCCTTAGTGAGGAGAATGGAAAACTATTCTCAGGAAAGTCGACGGCGGGACTAGCCCACCACCTCCCGAATTCAGAGCTCTGTTTCAAGCTATAACTTAGCTGCTCGGTCTGTCATGTCCTGAAGAGGCCGTTCTGATTATGGCGTCTAAATTGATATCACTTTGGTTTTGTTCTAGTTCATGACCGACTCTAGTGATGACAGAACCTCGAAGCTATTGCAGTAATTTATCGAATATGGCAGTGGGAATAACTCAAAATGCAAATTTATAGTTGAGTTGAAGGTTACTTGATTGCGGGTATTAATCTCATGAATGTAAACATGCCAATTCTTAGTGAAAAAGAAAACAGAGAAACTTTTCCCATTGCGAAGAACTAATTATCATGAATATGTCTTGCAATAAATGAAACTCAAATATTGATAACGAAAACGAACGATTTATTTGCATCATTTCACAGAACATCTTTAGCGACCAAGGCCTACAGTAACGATTGATGTGACGTCACTGACGTACACTTTCTATTTCAACACACGCTATTTATACAAATCCACAGAATCTTTGGCGACCAAGGCCTAGGTAACGACGTGATGTCAAATATACGCTACGAAAAATATCGCACAATGTCTTATTTCCTCGAATAATAATAATAATAATAATAATAATAATAATAATAATAATAATAATAATAATAATAATAATAATAATACAAATGTTATTGTTTTTACGTCCCACTAACTACTTTTGACGGTTTTCGGAGACCACGAGGTGCCGGAATTTTTTCCGTCAGAAGTTCTTTTAGGTGCCAGTAAATCTACCAACATCAGGCTGACGTATTTAAATCTACCAACACGAGGCTGACGTATTTGAGCACCTTCCAAATACCACTAGACTAAGCCAGAATCGAACCTGCCAAGTTGGGGACAGAAGGCCAGTGCCTCAACCGTCTGTTTCACTCAGCCCGGCAATTTCTTGAGGCAGACGGGCCAAAATAAATAACATTGCGGGCCGTATGCTGTGCAGCCCTCCTGTAGCGTAATACGCTTACGAATATAACAGTCCCTAGTTCTGGTAGTGACAGCAATTTATCGATTGCTAATTGTCCGAGAAGCATTTTAAAAACCGAGGTCAGTAAGTCATGAATTATATAGGCAGTTAAGTACCCCCAAGGTGCCCAAGGTTATCCCACGTACCGTCTGGTCTACAGGTGCCACCTGAGCATACTCTCGCTGCCAAGGCCCAAGGCCGTGCAGTCATCACAGAGGTCAGGGACAACACTGACCAGTAGCCACCCACTGGCCATTGCCAGGGCTAGCGCGTGACTTGCGCGGAAGATTGGCCAGCGCGCGGCGCCCTCTGAGCCGAGAAGGGCTTCGCAATTAAAAACCAATATCTCATTCTGCTGGCATGTGGACACGACTGGAGAAAAGTGTACTTTCAGATAGGGTGTCCCATTTTTAAAGGGATTGCCCTTCTTTTTTCTGTCCCTTCTCCCCAAACGTCCCGTCTTTTTTTCAAATTGCGCCCAGTTTTCCTATATTATTCTAAAAGATATTTTTCTTTAATCTTATTCTATTTTTACCCCCACTTTATCCCCTTTTTCGAAAACATTTTAGTAATCACGTAAAATATTGATGCATTCTACGGGGTGCAAAAAAAACCTGTTTCTTAAATTAAAAGAGGGTGTAAACACAAATATTGTGTGCCGAGCTGAGTGGCTCAGACGGTTAAGGAGCCCAAGTTGCCAGGTTCGATGCTGGTTCAGTCCGCTGGTACTTGAAGGTGCTGAAATACGTCAGCCCCATGTCGGTTCATTTATTGGCATGCAAAAGAACTCCTGCGGGACGAAATTCCGGCACCTCAGCGTCTCCGAAAACCGTAAAAGTACTTAGTGGGATGTTATTATTATTATTATTATTATTATTATTATTATTATTATTATTATTATTATTATTATTATTATTATTGTTGATATAGGAACCTTAGGGTTGTGGTGCCTAGTTTCGACTGCCTACCGTCCAGACGCTCGAAGCGTTAACGACCCACACTGTTTTTGCTGAGGCCTGTGTGTATATTATTTCCAACAGATGGCACCATAATCAGTCCCATGATTCCGTAATCTATATTATAGTGCTAAGATTGATATAATGAAAAGTTGTCATGATTCTACCACCGGGCGGCAATTTTATAATCTTTCGGTTTCTAGAACTTGGTTTTAAGAGGAAGTGCAACTAGGCAACCAGCCTCTATATAACACTACTCTAATCGGACAGAAAAAAATGGAAGCGATCCGACACTTCGAAAAATGAAGGTATCGGCCAAAAGAGGACAAGGGCCACTCAGGGCGTAATAATAATAATTTCGTGTGGCTATTTCTAGCCGAGTACAGCCCTTGTAAGGCAGACCCTCCGGTGAGGGTGGGCGGCATCTGCCATGTGTTGGTAACTGCGTGTTATTGTGGTGGAGGATAGTGTTATGTGTGGTGTGTCACTTGCTGGGATGTTGGGGACAGCACGAACACCCAGCCCCCGAGCCATTGGAATTGACCAATGAAGGTTAAAATCCCCGACCCGGGGCCCTCTGAACCGAAGGCCAATTCGCTGACCATTCAGCCAACGAGTCGGACGGGCGTGAAAATGTAAGACTCCCTGGGCCTCGCAACCTAATACCATCGGGGTCGGAAAAAGAACAAGAGTTGACCAAGGATAGACGAAAGTGAAGAGTCTGCACAAGTGGAAGCAATGCCAGGACTCACTTAAAGCCCCCGCGGTCGCCATGCCACTCTCCCAAGTTCATACCCCCTGGAACCCCCTTTAGTCGCCTCTTACGACAGGTAGGGGTTACCATGGGTGTTATTCTACCGCCTGTACCCACAGAGGGACATAAGCTGACATTCTTGGAACACCTTCCAGTACCACCGAACTGAGCCAGGATCGAACTTGCCAATTTGGGGTCAGAAAGCCATCGCTTTAACCGTCTGCGTCACTCAGCCCATTTAAACAGTATAGAATTTGCTCGATGACGTTATATAACCGCACAGTGGTAACGAATGTTTTGATAAAAATATTTCATAATCGGTGTGACGTAAAGCAAATTATTTTAAAAACAATAGGAATAAGAAACTTTACCTCTTTTGAATGACAATTCTTCTTCGAATTATTATTATTATTATTATTATTATTATTATTATTACGATTATTACATAGTCTAATAATTAATCCTGATTATAGACTATTATGCCTTTCAGCGTTCAGTCTGCAAACCTTCTATAAATGTTTCTTACTACTACTACTACTACTACTACTAGACTACTACAACAACAACAACTGCATGCACGATCATTTTAGACTTGTGGTTATCAGCGTTCAGTCTGCTAACCTCTGTGAATTAACTAAGGGCCTCCACAATGCCCTGTTTGCAACTAGTTCTATGGTCTCGATTACAGTCGAACCTCGATATCTCGAACTCCATTACTCGAATTTTCAGTATCTCGAAGTAACTTCAATTTCCCGGCCATTTGTCCTATTCTTCACGTGTATTTATTTCTCTATTACTCGAAATTCGGTTACACGAATTTCTCAATTTCTCGAAGCAAACGTTTCCTCCCTTGAAGCAAAAAATACTCTGTAACTCGAATTTTGTACAACATTGACTCTGCAATACAGCATTTGTAATTTGTGAGGAACAGTTAACAAGTAAAGAAAGGGTTACAGTGATGCTGGTAGCTAATATGACGGGAACCGAAAAAACAACTTCTGGTGATCGGAAAATCGGTGAAGCCTCGTTGTTTTTCGGGTGTGAATTCATTACCGGTCACGTACGAAAGCAACCCCGGAAGTCCATTTACGAATCTTGACTGCGTGATTTCGAACCTACATACAAAGTAAGTCGAATATAAATGACAGTGTTTCTCACACCAATAAATGTTGTTGAAAAGTATCTGGAAGAAAAGGTTAACAGTAAAAAAAACCAGAAGAGACTAACGATTTTTTCAAAGATGTTAACGGGAGGTATATTTCTCGTTTCACTACTGTATGTACTGAATTCTCTTTTCTAAAAAGTTACTTTAATAAGGGTCATAGTTAAAGAGATGCCGTAAATTACGAGTTTGTTAGTATATTTTTAAGTACTGTAAAAATATTGTATTCAGTATAAGTATATTTTAAGTACTGTAAAAATGTAAAAATATTGTATTCAGTATAAGTCAGTGGATACATATGATTCAATTATGCGTTATATATTATCGGCACACTTTATCTTGGTGCATTTACACCCTAGTACTGAATCGGTCGACCTCGGCAATATTCGAGATACGTACTGGCAACCTTTGAAACACAAACTATAAATCGCTTAAGCATCGTTGTGTGACATCTAGCGTACACTTTACGTACTAGTACTGTTGTTGTTTACACAGCAAAGCCAAACTATAGAATTCATGCTAGAAACAGGATTCGCATCGAGAAATGTAATATAATTTTATATAATGTGTATGTGACACAGTTGTTGGCTTAATAAGATAATAAAGGTTTAGAAACTTCATATCGATCGATCATATTCTCGATTCAATTCAGATTTCATTTTCATTCAGTTGGCAGCACTGCCGGAACCCTCCGTACCCCTCACCCCCGTACACAAATGCACCAAGATAAAGTGTGCTGATAATATGCTCAACAACGGTATTCTCTATGTCCCGAAATTTCGATAACTCGAAATAAAATTTAGCTCCCAAGGTGATTCGAGATATCGAGGTTCCACTGTAGTTCAATACCTCTCATCATTCAGTAATAAACTTAGTCTAACCATCATTGTCTAGGTCTCCCTCTCTATACTCCCCATGGACTATCGATTTAACGTCGCACAACACAAGTTTTTGACAACACGATAGTGGCCACGACTCAAGGCTCAGATCTGGCGTCTACCTGGTGTGAAAATAGAAAAGCAAGGAAAACCATTTTCAAGGTTGTCGGCGGTGGGGCTCAAACTCATCATCTCGCTAATTGCAAATAGTACGTCGCTGTATATACCAAGCAGTAACACTCAATGAACCTTCAAATATATGTTGTGTTATAGTTCTCCCTGGTCTCGTGACCATGGATAAAACTGTCCTTGGATTTTCCAAGTCATCTGTTTAAATTAGTGGAAGATGGTCTGTCCACTTCCTTAGAACCTGCGTTTACCCTTGAAAACACGTGCCTTTTTCAAGGCCGAATTCCTTCATAAACACGAAACCATTTAAATGTCACAGATTTACACTCCCAACGAGTTTGACTTGCTCGTTGCTGTTGTGTTCGGGAAGAAAGGACAAATGCTGAAAATTATCTCATTTTGTGAGACCGTTTACATTTAAGGCAACACATGTCAATTGATTGTTATTGCGTCCATGTGCGCTTCTACACACACACTTGCTCACTGTGAAAGCGCCCCACATGTTAACCTTAATAAGAGACTTGATAGAATCAAGTCACGATCTGCGTCATTCTTGAATTTCTTCCTACATTAATACCAAGTTCTCTGACGAGTTCACAACAGAACGAACACCCAGTCCCAAGTGTAGACCTGGTATTTCTTCCACTTCTGTCTTTCATTCTTTCAGCCGGGCTGTGTGGCTCAGACGGTTAAGGCGCTGGCCTTCTAACCCCAACTTGGCAGGTTCGATCCTGGCTTAGTCCGGTGGTATTTGAAGGTGCTCAAATACGACAGCCCCGTGTCGGTAGATTTACTGGCACGTTAAAGAACTCCTGCGGGACTAAATTCCGGCACCTCGGCGTCTCCGAAGACCTAAAAAAGTAGTTAGTGGGACGTAAAACAAATAACATTATTATTATTATTACATTCTTTCAGTCAGATTTCCTCTAATCAATACTTGTTCTTTTCCTTCTTTGAAGGTATTAACTTGGGAATCGTTCATTTTCCTGTCTTCCGTGGCCCCTCCCTTTCTTTACTGAATTCTCTATTTTATATTGGTTTCGAATATCTAGAATAACACCAACTAAATAATAATAATAATAATAATAATAATAATAATAATAATAATGGTTTTACATCAAATTTCTACTTCTCCGGTTTTCGGAGATACCGAGGGGCCAGATTATTTTCCCCCCGTGTGAGTTCCATTACATGCCGGTAACTTCACCGTTACGAGGCTGGTATATTTGAGCACCTTCAGATACGGCCGGACTTTGCTAGGATCGAACTCGCCAACCAAGCCAGCGCTTTACCATCTGAGCCACTCAGCCTATTATCGCATGACATCAACTACCATGAGATTACTTATGAAAAGACAGTGGGAATATGGAAAAGATCTGGTGATGGTATTCCTTGATCTAGTCAAAGCTTGGTAGGCCATTGTCCTTCGGGGCTGTTGCGCCATGGAGTTTGATTTTTAAATATTACTTTACTGGGGCCGATTACCTAGATGTTAGGCCCCTTTAAACAATAAACATCATCATAATCATCATCATCGTCATCATTACTTTACTCTTGAATATAAGCACAGTCTTTCTGCTTCTCTTACAGTGAGAATAGAATTTTCGAGCTGCGTGAGAGAGGATTTCAGTAGAACAGGTATCATTGTCGGGACAGATAGTCCCTGTGGTAATCATCCAGCAGTCAGCGGCTAATTGTTGTTTCTTAGGTTCTCGTCTGATCATAGATTTTCTTCTGCTTTGTTTATTATGGTGATACACGACTTTACTCTCCGTATTCAGCTGATATTGCCTGGAAACCGCGCTGATATAGCAAATACGAGACGTAATGTTGGGAAAGGAAACGCCATTATTACCCACTGAAACTGTTTCCCCATACAAATGGAAGCTTCTTGAAATGGATGTCTTGGTGATTTCCGCAGGTCAAAGGATAGCAGTGTTTGAGCATCGGCTGGTTCATAGTTGATATGAAGGTTACTTCCCAGTTGTTAGTGTTGGAAGTGATAAGAGATTTCTCTGAATAGGATTCTTATCCGACCAATAATTCATAAGTTTCTAAGAAAGTGGTTTTGTCTGGGTTAAACTGTTTGAGTGCGATTCCAATCGAGTTTAGCTTAGTATTTCACTTTTGAGTTTTTATTGGGTCAGCCGTCATTAACGTGTGGAACAGACGCTGTCGAGAGGTAGCACCTCTGACATTTGAAACAGTCCATTTGCACCTCGGACAATAGGATGAATTGGTATAAGCAAACAGGAAAATATTTTCCAAGAATTAGGATCGTTAAGTCTACAGGACCAAGATACAATCAGAAACCTCGCACGAGCACGGGGATTCGAAGGAGGAGGAGGAGACACGACAATCATGGGCGGAGTAATGGAAACAAACCTGCTCCTTACGTATGTAGGAATACTGGGCAAAAAGGAAGGCCAACAAATGTTGATTCCGGTTGGTCCTAAACGTGGTACTAGTATTCGCTAAAAAGCAGCTTTCTAGAGGTGTAGGCCAGAGTCCAAAGTGGGGGCGGGGTTTGAAGTTTCTACAACATGATGCTGGTCGTGAAAGCCTAAGTTGTTATATTACATAGGTTATTATTCGGAAACCTCCCTTAAATTGAATTATTTAAATGAACACCAAAAGTTAGTGGTTCTTAGTTGTTTATGCTTCACGTGCTCACTGGTTGTGTTTATGTAAAGAAGTGACCCCTTTATAATATACACACAAACATACATTACATTTTGCATTTATAATTTAACCTAGATCGATAAACTAAAGAAATGACGACACTTTAACAAATCTTTGACAGCCATTTTACTGGATAATAGGTGTGATAATTTCCTGGCTACCTCGGTGGATCAGTGGTAGTGTTAGACTCTCCTTCGCGGATTTCATTTCGGCTGAAGTAGTCTGTTTTTGAAGGGAATTACAGTAAAAATAAAAATTTGACACTCCATGTCATTATTGGTGGCATGTTACAGATCTCTCATGGCGCACTAAGTGGCAACAACGAGCACAGAATAATATAGAGTCGCCAATACACTGCCCGAGTTGAAGCTAGCGGACACGTACGGTCGTCAGTTTGGTTGTACCAAAACATTGGAGACTTGCTGTAAACCACGACCAACGCTACGCTCGCTACAGCGACGCATCAAGTCGGCCGTGCTATGAAATGAAATGGGCGTGTGGCTTTTAGTGCCGGGAGTGTCCGAGGAGATGTTCGGTTCGTCAGGTACAGGTATTTTGATTTGACACTCGCAGGTGACCTGCGCGTCGTGATGAGGATGAAATGATGGTGAAGACAACACACATATCCAGCCCCAGTGCCATGAACCAATTATGGTTAAAATTCCCCACCCTGCCGGGAATAGAACCCGGGACCCCTGTGACCAAAGGCCAGCTCGCTAACCATTTAGCCATGGAGCTGGACGGCCGTGCTATAAACTAATACAGTATTTAAATTCAGGGGCTCGGCAGTAAATAATGGTAATGGCATATTTAATAGCAACAACAAAATTGTCGACGTTGCGATTCACCTGTGATTGCTATTACATGTTCCATGTCCCTTACCATTATTTACTCACTTACTCAACTATTTATTTAATAATAAATTGCGAGCACTATACCACCGGCACGGACCCGTTTTCAAAGCAATATTATCTGCTTCCCTCATTTTCTGGATAAGACCAAAGGAGCCTGGTTCATCGAGGTGGAATAGGACTTACAAGAATTGGAGATCACATGTGATGACATCGGCTTCTCTTAAGCAGGACCGCATACCGGCTCGACTGCAGACCAATAGTTGATGGCTCATATACAACCCTCTGTGGTCGGCTCACCTATCGGCCAATAGCAGATGGCTCTCGAACAATAGCATGCTTGCTTTTTAAATGGCAGACTTCACGTGAAGTCCAGTGTGGACGTCAGAAGTGTGCCAGTCATTAACGGGGATATTGTGAGAACTAAAAAAGTCTCTTAAAGGTTGGCTGCCTGCGCTAAATGAAAGATACCCGTACAAGACCAATCACGTCATTCTATAAGAGTTCTCAAATATCTAGGTTTTCCAACTTGAAGCAGGGTTTCTTCATCTATTGAAGACCGACATCTATACACATGGCGAGGACGAGGAAGAAGCATAGATTAATGAGTGAATATTACCTATGTCTACCTCTTAATGTTGACTGTTTAGTTTAGTTTTACGGTTTTTCAATCTGTCGATCAGAAATACAAGTTCATGAAACACTAGTACGTAAGAAGAAAAAAACAGTGCTAGATTTGCAGTAGTATTTTATAAATTTATATCGACCGAGCTCGATAGCTGCAGTCGCTTAAGTGCGGCCAGTAGAAAATGGACAAAGCGGAGGCGGAACAGGTTTTTTTTTTCTGGGTACTCCGGTTTTCCCTGTCACCTTTCCGCTAGATAGGGCCTTCATTCATTCCATTCCTGACCCGGTAGAATGACTGGAAACAGGCTGAGGATTTTTCATATCCTATATTCGACAGATTGAAAGAACTTCAGTTATTTTAACTGAATCCACAGTGAAAAGCATGACTTCCACCTTAATAAAAGTTATTTTAAGTAATTTCATTGATACTGTGATACGTTATATGAAAATGTTCCGAAATTTTGCCCTCTCTTCATAATTTTAGGATCTGGCAACACTGCCGTCCAGTAGAATTCGACTTTCGTTGCTAGACAGCAGCACAATCAGAACGTCGAAATTGTTAAGTCTGCAATTTTGCAGCTGATTACCGGTATTATTACTTGTTTACTTTATCTCCTGCTGTGGATCAGTCGTAGTGTGCCTGCCTTTGGATCCTGCGATCGTGGTTTCAGATCCGCCAACGATAGCTGTATTTCTGAAGGACGGAAGAAAGTCGATTCGGTATAGGCCAACAGGTGCGCATATCAATCATTTATTGCGCGACATGTCCGAAATAGTGAATGTAATATAGAAATCTAGGCAAGCGAAACGTTTTTCCTCCACCGAAATCTTGCTACATCTTTGCCGTTTCCCATTTTCGCACAAGGCACCTTAAAGGAGGAAGCACATTGCATCCGTCCCGCTCAGTTCAGTTTCCTGCGTATCCGTTCGCATCAGTTCGTCTGCCGCAAATACTTTCCGTCTCTTTCGGAAGCTATCAGTGAATCCGGCTAGGAACAGCACCTGTAGTAATGTCGAGCTCTTCGTCCGAAGACAGAGAAATCATAGACTGCGAAGAAGAGAGAAAAGAGGAGATTTTGTATACATGAAATACATTTAAAAAAAGGAACAGTGTGGTGAATATTACCTTCACTTTCCAGACTTGCTACTTAATGAGGACAACTTCTTTAAATATTTCAGAATATCATTCTCAAAGTTTTTGAGCTGCTGAGCGTTCTACCCCTAAAAAATCGAATTTCAGAAAACCAATATCATCTGGTGAGCGACTAGCAGTAACAATGAACTAACTATTGATTTCCTTTCATATTTCATTTAACAATATTAGTACATGGTAAAAGTAATTAGAATGGTATAATACTATAAACCATATTGTCATTAGAGCATTCATTTTAGATTTAAATTCAATTTGTAGCAGAGGACTAAAAGATCTAACTGTTTATTCCACGGTTTCAAAAGACCTTTTGTCAGTAATCCGCGGGCTTTCTATCCGCTTTTGCATATTTGTCATTTTAAGAATGTCCAACTCATCGGCCGCAGAGGTATTTGATCTCTTTCTTTGCACAGAAACCGTGGATGGAGTTGGTGCCTCATCACTTCTTGCCGATTGACTTGATCTTCTCCTTGCCATTTCATGATATCAGGATGTCTTTTTACGACTTTAGTCAGCAGTTGATCACACTCAGTGAACCCAAATAAAACACTCCGCCAGAGGCTCGCAAGGTGGGGTCTACCTTCAGTCTTCCGTCAACTTTGCTTGTGAGGGCAAGCTCGACTGAACGGATTAGTGTTGGCTACTGATTGTATGATTCGAAGCAGTGTATCGATTCATTCAAGTGTCCGAGTAAATCGATTCACAGGAACGGCGAGCTCACGGCACATGATTCAGCTTACTCCCAGCGGACAGTGCTGAGTGGCGCACTCACTGGACGTTGACGGGGAGCCGAGCTTCCGCTGCAGCGAGACAGTGAATCAGTGAATCATGGCACATCGAAAGAATCGTGAACGAGCGCGGCTCAGTGAGACACATGATACACACGGCTCATCGGCTCACTGGACACGCGGAGAGCCGAGCTTCCCCTGCAGCGAGACATACAGTGAGCCATGGCACATGGAAAGAATTGTGAACGAGCGCGGCTCAGTGAGACACAAGATACACACAGCTCCTTATCGGCTCACTGCAGCGAGACATACAGTGAGCCATGCTACACTGAAAGAATCGTATGCTATAATGGACTCTCGAGCTCAGCTCATTTGAAAATAATACCCATTTGCATTCACTGTCCTCTTCTTACAGGGAGGTTTAAATAAATAGATGGATATATTTGCAGTGTTAAAAAGGTAGTCACAACATAATTCTGAAGTAGCTAGTAAGTAGGTAGGCTATTAGGTTATACTATTTATTAGTTTAATGAATCTTAGTATTATAACTTAGTTGACATTTGACAATTAAACTCGACTCTAGCCTGCCCTATGACTATGAGTCATGCTCATGACCACTCAAAAGTACCTGTTTTATATTGGGAAGAACGGCTCAGTATTCTCTCAGTTCATATGTCACATCGTTGCACAAGACTTCAATCATATGTGGACAGACGCAATAACAGTATGTTGAATCAGAAAACCAGCGGGCTACTGTACATCTCGGATAGCCTATACAAAATATGACTATTAAAAAAAATCCTCAGCTGATAGAAAAATACTTTTTTTTTTAAATGACTGAGCGAGTTATCGTGCGGTTAATATCGCGTGGCTATGCGCTTGCATTCGGGGGATGGTGGGTTCGAATCCCACCGTCGGCAGCCGTTAAGATGGTTTTTCCGTAGTTTCCCCATTTTCACACCAGGAAATGCTGGGACTGTACCTTAATTCAGGTCATGGCTGCTATCTTCCTAATCCTAACCTTTCCCACCCTGCGTCACCGGAAACCTTCGATGTATTAGAGTAACTAGCATTTTTTCTAAGAAAGGAGTTCATAGTATGAAGACCAGATGGCAGCTGCGAGCACTGAATGCTGTTGCTGCTGTCTTACCAGCACATACTACACAGATGCAGTAGGAGCGGTGACCAATGAGCCGTGAATCGGATCACTGTATCGATTCAGTAACGTGAACGGAATCAAATGAATCGATTCAGTAAAATGAATCGAATGTCCCATCACTAGAACGGATGGTGGGCAGAGAATCGCTGAAGCGAGCGGAACTGAAGCAGTGTCCGGATGGACGTTTGTTTACACGTTATCGTAATATCCAAGGTCAGCTGAACGGAACGGAACTGAAGCTGTGTGCTCCCTGCTTCAGTAGCTTCCTTCCCAGTTCTATCACATCGTCGCGTCGCCAAGAAAACGTCTTGATTTGGTGTAACAGTAAACCACTAGCAAACGGAAAAACGTAACACGGCAGCAATAATTTAGTCATACTGTACTTTGCTGTTAAAACAGAAACAATGAATTTAAGTGACCCAGTGTATTTCCGTTCGATGGTTCGGTCTTGAATCTCCTTCGGCAGTCTGTTTTCTTATAAGAAACAATGTTGTCTGTGTACTAGAAGTAGCGTAAACGCTCACCAGATGTGAAAGCCTGCTGCTTCCGCTTGCCGCTGTTGATCCAGGACAATCGCCCTGTTGTTCCAATTGAAGCAATGTTGATAAATCTGTTTTCAATGTACCGGTACTGTATTGGTTTAAGTGGCATTTAAGTGCTTACGTAAACTAGCAAAAAATTGGTGTTACTACTGTCCATCTGTCTTTATTCGAAGACTGGAGCATTACATTTTTCATTTCGGCTTTCGGTCTAGGTTGACCTTACAATTGACTCCAGTTTGTACATTGTACGCGGTGGTATATTTTAAATCATGTTAAAACTTATCCGCCTCTGTGGTGTAGTGGTTAGTGTGATTAGCTGCCACCCCCGGAGGCCCGGGTTCGATTCCCGGCTCTGTAAAGTGGTACGAGGGATGGAACGGGGTCCATTCAGCCTCGGGAGGTCAATTGAGTAGAGGAGGGGGATTCTATTCCCTCCTTAGCCATCCTCGAAGTGGTGTTCCGTGGTTTCCCACTTCTCCTCCAGGCATGGGATGGTACCTAACTTAAGGCCACTTCCGCTTCCTTCCCTCTTTCTTGTCCATACCTTCCAATCTCTCCCCCCCCCCCAAACAAAGCCTCTGTTCAATATAGCAGATGAGGCCGTCTGGGAGAGGTAGTGGTCCTCCTCCTCCTCAGTTGTATCCCCCGACCCAAAGTCTTACGCTCCCGGACACTGCCCTTGAGGCGGAAGAGGTGGGATCCTTCGTTTAGTCCTAGGGAAAAACCAACCCTGGAGGGTAAACGGATTAAAAAAGAAAGAAAGAAAAAAATAAACTCATATCCTATTGTTCTGGATATCAACGTTAGTTAGATAGAATGATGAGAGTACATGGTGAAAAGGACGTAAAACATACACAGCTTCAGACTGCGACCGTAAGCTACACCAATTGACTTATTATCTTATCGAGCGAGTGGCTGTGCTTTCTGGTTCACGTAACTGTCAGCTTGCATTGGCTAATGGTGGGTTCGAACCCCACTGTAGGCGGACCTGAAGATTCCCATTTTCATACCAGACAAATGGTGGGGCTGTGCCTTAATCAAGGCCACGGTCGCTAGCCCTTTCCTATCCTATCTCGCCACAAGACCTGTCGGTGCAACGTAAAGCGAATTGTAAAAAAAAAAAAAAAAAAAAAAAAAAAATGATTAAATGTTTTTCTTGAAAATGTATATACATTACTTGGTTTAGAACAAGCTGATTCGGGTATACTTGAAGAAATGCTAGTAATACATTCAGCAGTTCTTCTGTTACTTTGTTTTCAACCCCTTGTACAGACGTGCAATAAGTTATTGGAATTTTAAACTTCCTTTAACTTCTTCTTCTTCTTCTTCTTCTTCTTCTTATTATTATTATTATTATTATTATTATTATTATTATTATTATTATTATATCTTGGCAATGATAGCATTAATCAAAATTGATGTTTTGTTTTATTTTCAGAGAATTTGTTCATCCAAAGAAGCCTAAGAAGAAAGACGACAGTCTTCCACCTGTATCTTATTATCAATTGGTAAGCATTTTATAGTAGATTTTATGCTATGAGAATGCACTAGAATACTCAGTTCGATTCAGACTGTTGAGATATCCATTTAAACTAAATGCAACAATGCGGATTCCTTCATTACTGCGCATTTCAGTTATTTGATACACGTACACGCATCAAAAGTAATCTTATCAACAGTCTCACTTCAGATGTTCAACAGATTTGTTATGTCGATAGATCAAAAGGAGAGTGAAAAATATGATGACCTACTTTGCAGATGGAAAAGTCTGCAATAAAAGAAACTTATCAATAGGTGCGAAGATCAGGCAGTACAAGACAACAGTGAGAAACGCGGTACCGTATGCGGCCGAGACGATGGCACTGGGAAGGCATGCGGTAGAGCAACTGTTGAAATCGTGAGGAAGATACTGATACCAAAGAAAGGAGGTGAAGAATGGAAACGAAGATCAAGGGACAAATTGTACCGAAACATGAGGACGATCTCAGAAGAAATGAGGCTCAAAAGAGCAAGATTTGCTGGACATGTGAGCAGAATGGATATGGAGAGAATGACCAGAAGAGTATGGAGACAATGAGTAGGATGATAGAAAATATGGAAACAAAGTGGGTTGTCGAGCTCCTGCAGGACTGGCCTGAGAGGGGGGGGGGGGGAGAGAGGACGGAGAACTGGAGAATTAAACATACACCAACCAATATGCTAAAGCTCAATGGCAGAGAAAGGTAAAGGAATAGGACTGAGAAGCACCAGTGGGAGAGACAATAGAAGAGGGTACTGAAAATCTCAGCTGAAGAACAGGAGAGGAGAGATAGCAGGTGAAAAGGTTCTGGGAGAAGAAGAAAACGCAAACCATGATAAAGCTGCCCGTTGTCCTACAGAGGCTATAAAAGAAGAAGAAGAAGATGATGATGATGATGATAATTGTTGTATGTCCGTCGCGCCCTTCTTGATCCGCCAGCCAGCTACACGCGTGCCAGTGTGTTATTCTTCGAGCCTCGACGCGCAGCTCTCAGTGCGCGTGCCTGGAACGTTGTGTGTGCTATAAAAAGGAGCTCCTAGCCTGTCCAGGCCCACTGACCCCGGTGTCCAGCTCCAGAATACACCCTACGTCGAGCACGGAGGCTACTCCTCTTGAAAATGTGCTTCGGCCAGGTGGACTGAATTTCTGGCAGTAAGAGGTCTCACCTCGGGTCACCGCTCTCTTGCTTGTTCCACTGTCCATGTCCAGTCTTACCATTATATGCCACTATCATTCCCTAGCTAATGCAAGCTCCCATTATCAACTTAGTTTCGCTAAGTAGGAACTCTTCAGTCATTGAACTTACGTTAATGAACTCACACTTCAACAAGGAAGGATTCTCTGAGATATTTACGTCAGTGCTTCTGATAGTTTTCGACTATCAAGAACTTTTCATGTCACAAGGACTATCTTTCCGAGATAGTAGTGAATGTGAATACTCCAACGTGTATATAGTGTACAAAAGACAGACTCTTTCTCCAAATTCATAGTTCATTTTGCTTCGAGATAACTTTCAGTTTTGTTAGTGTAAATATTGTAATTTTACATGTGAAGCAAATAAAGAAGTTGTGTTTTTGTAAACCCAACCTTGTTTACAACAATAATGATGATGATTATCCCCTTAGACTGGCTGAGAACCTATTTCTCAAAACCAAAGTTAAGTCAAGAGTTGGAAAGAATAGTAGTTGACCATTTAGAATGAAATATTGTTGTATTGTTAGGAAAATAGTATGAAAGTTAGGCTGCAGCACTCAAGTATGATCATTTTTGCATAGTATTCATTTAATATCAGTATGGGCTTGAAATGTAAGAATGAAGATGTGGGTTAAACGTACAATGCAGATGTGTCCAATAATGTTACTCAAAGATGGAGTGAAATGTCTCAATTATTTGAACATTAATCATGAAATAATGACAGTGCATGGAGCAAATGCAGTGTCACTTCTGAACACAGTGAAGAGGTACGAGCATTGTGGATGCAGTAGTGGACAACTGACTGATGCTCTTTGAGGAGGAAGTTCAACAGCATCGGTCACAGATGGTCCCATGAAGTTAATTTTCATCTGTTCATAAGATACATTGGATAACAATTTGCAAATGGTCAGCAAGTGAATACAGCAGTTCTTCAGTGGGTCAGTGGCCAAGGAGCAGAGTTCTAGCATGTGGGTATTAAATGTTCAGTACCCTCTGTGGGAAGGGAGGGGACACAGATGAAGAATATACCCATGGTAGTCCCTGCCTGTCGTAAGTCGACTAAAAGGGTCGACCGACGGATAATTGAATTAGAACCATGAAACTACTTGTGATTAATACCATCACACAGGGAACACCAGGGGTCGCCTTTACTTGCGAGTAGTACCACTAAGTTAGGTACACAATAGGTTCATGATTGCTAGCAGCAGAGAGTGGTTCACTGTGGGTTTACAGTACCTGTGGTTACATACATCCATTATGGAGGAAATGCTGTGATTTCAGCTAGTCCATTACCTGAGAGGTGGCAGCCCCACCAATGGTCTTACTTCCTTCAGGCTAGCAACCTGTTGGAAGGACATTTGATTGCTTTCAAGTCTTGCAAAAAGTAAAATGCAAGACCGTAACGGGTCACATGGCCCAATACTTGGAAGGAAAATGATGATGATGATGATGATGATGATGATGATGATGATGATGATGTGGAACACCATGGGTTTATGTTGCCTGTGATTAGTACCGCTATTTGAGTGACACTGTGGGGCCTGTGATTAGTACTCGCTATGTGAGGAGCACCTTGGGAATACTGACACCCGTGATTAGTACACCTATGTTGGGAACACCATGGGTTTGCGCATTGCCTATGAGTGGCACCGTTTTATGAGAAACACCATAGGTCTGAGTTACCTGTGTGACGTACAATACTTGTGAGTAGTACCATAATGTTAGGAACACCGTGAATCTATGCTACTTTTGATTAGTACCACAACATGAGAAATACCATGGTTCTACTGTACTAGCGATAAGTACCATTATGAGAGGCTGTTGACCTATTTTTGGACCCCGTTAGACAACAAACATCATCGATTCAGAATTGTGCTTTGGAACCAGCTCCTTGGTAGTAAAACTGTTGTTTCTGGGAAGGTGAGGCATTGCAGGTTGGATCCACTGATTATTTTAAGTTCATAATCTTTTTTCATCATCTTCTTTTTGAATTCTAGCCAGTGGATCGATGTTGGAATTATTTTTAACTTTCAGAATTGTGAGTTGGATCCACTGATTATTTTAAACTCATATTCATCCATTTATTCTTAATCATCACTTTTTGAATTCTGGTCAGTGGATGAAATTTTGACTTTTAAATTGTCATTACATTTCGTCTCATTTTGTATCATTAGGGGCCAATGACCTAGATGTTAGGTCCCTTTAAACAAGCATCATCATCATCATCATCATCATAAATATTCAGTCTGATGTTCACATTAGTTTGTACAGAAATTAGGTGACTATTTACAAAAATATTGCAATGTTTCTGCCTCCTTTTTATTACACTACATACCACAATAAATGTTTCTTGGTCTATGATAGTCAAGTGTTTGAACTGCATTTGTATTTGTATTTCATGTGATTGGAGGAATCAGAAAAGTTTTACTTGATTGGAGAAAATATATCTCTTCATATCTGAGGTTACATTAAATACTGCATGAATTTTTTACATTTCTTCCCCTGTAATCTAGAATTTATGAATTTCCTTCACTGCAAAAAATGCTTCTGCACAAGGTCTCAAACAACTTTATCCTTTCAGTTCAGATATTCAACATGGCAGGAGCGAACTCTGGTGATCCTGGGAATTCTTCTAGCTGTTGCCAGTGGAGTTCTCATGCCTGGGTTTATTATTCTATACGGAGAATTTACCACCCTCCTTGTAGAACGAAATATGGAGAATGCAACCACCTCGAAAACATACTTGCTGGAATTATTTGGAGGGGGCAAGAAACTGTAAGTTAATACCATGTTGTATTCATACATAATGTACTTACATACAATCATACTTCATATCATTGCTGAATTTACGGAAATCTATAATATTTCATTCAATATTTGACAAGAAGTAGTATGGATTGTGCAATTGGATGTATAGACTTGCCGATTCCACCGATTTAAGCGGGAGACTCCTGATTTTTGGTCCTTCTCCCCGCTCTCCCGATTTTTGGAGTAGATTTAGTATTCCCTTGTTGTTTGAAAATCCCACCTTTTTACTAGTTCTTTAGGTACGGCGAGAACTGATGTTCAGCGTGCACTGACAGGGCAGATGCAACCAGCTGATGATAATCTTAAATATGACAGAATATCTCATGTAATGTTTTTTATGTTATGATTTCCACATAGCAATTCCGACTGCAATACTATTTTCAGCATAAGACAAAAATACAGTTCAAATTAATGCTTCCAGAAAAAATATCTGAAAAAATTTTAACCTTAAAATGTGTTCAGCAAAGCAAGTGCTTTGAGCTTAAATTTAGTTCAGAATTTCTGAAGAGGTCTAAGGCAGTTACGATGAAGAATCAATCGTGTGTTCTAAAGCTCAGTTATATGCAGTATTTTAGAATTTATAAAACAAAATAAATAAGAGCAATTGCATAATAAAGTGATTTAATGAAGTGTTGTGGCATTTGATATGCCATAAAAAGGTGTTCTGATTTTTTAACTTTTGAACGTTGGCACATCTGGATACAAACTACATCCATAATTACTTTTTCTCAAGTTTAAATTGTCTCAGTTTAAGTTCAGTTGTAATTTTACTGAACTTTTCTGTTTGTTAAAAATGAAGCCATACTTTCCAGTGTCGATTCACTTAATGTAACTTTAAGTTTTCCAGTGTGTCAAACGCGAGATGTAACAATTATGAAAAATACATTATTAAAAAAATAAAAAACACCATTAAAAAGGAATGACATGTTTTGTTCTTGAAAGAACATCATCAAATTCTATCAAATCACACTGTTTTCCTAATTAATAATTATAAATTGACGAAACTAGTTTAGAAATGTAGAAACATTTATGTTTATTACTGAGCACTTCACTAAGATAAGTTATAACTTTCAAATATTAAAATGGTGTAATCTAAATTTAATTATTACCATAATTAATAGTAAATTAGGAAAAAATGTAATTTGATAGAATCTGATATGTTAACATGTCAATCCTTGTTTAATAGAGCATTTTATTCTTTGTTTCCGGTCTAGAATGCCAAGAATAACAGTCAAGAGGATTTGTCGTGCTGACCATACGACACCTCGTAATCTGCAGGCCTTTGGGCTGAGCAGCGGTCGCTTGGTAGGCCAAGGCCCTTCAGTGCTGTAGTGCCATGGGGTTAGGTTAGGTTTTATTCTTTGTTTAATAATTTGGGTATTTTTACAGGTATGTCATAGGATTGTAGTTATATTTAATAGGATACCAACTGGAGAACTTCAAGTTACATTTTATTGACTGCATATTAGTCTACACGGGAGGGATATCATCAAACTTGGAGAGAATTGTTAAGATGTTTTCAATTTCTTTTCATGTATCTCACAACATTTTCGAGGTCACGCTGCAGTTGCTCACAATCTTGTAACTTATTTATCACTCTATAGAGAATAACATCATCCGCAAAAAGCCTTACCTCCGATTCCACTCCTTTACTCATATCATTTATATATATAAGAAAACATAAAGGTCTGATAATACTGCCTTGAGGAATTCCCCTCTTAATTATTACAGGGTCGGATAAAGCTTCACCTACCCTAATTCTCTGAGATCTATTTTCTAGAAATATAGCAACCCATTCAGTCACTCTTTGGTCTAGTCCAATTGCACTCATTTTTGCCAGTAGTCTCCCATGATCCACCCTATCAAATGCTTTAGACAGGTCAATCGCGATACAGTCCATTTGACCTCCAGAATCCAAGATATCTGCTATATCTTGCTGGAATCCTACAAGTTGAGCTTCAGTGGAATAACCTTTCCTAAAACCGAATTGCCTTCTATCGAACCAGTTATTAATTTTGCAAACATGTCTAATATAATCAGAAAGAATGCCTTCCCAAAGCTTACATACAATGCATGTCAAACTTACTGGCATGTAATTTTCAGCTTTATGTCTATCACCCTTTCCTTTATACACAGGGGCTACTATAGCAACTCTCCATTCATCTGGTATAGCTCCTCCGACCAAACAATAATCAGATAAGTACTTCAGATATGGTACTATATCCCAACCCATTGTCTTTAGTATATCCCCAGAAATCCGATCAATTCCAGCCGCTTTTCTAGTTTTCAACTTTTGTATCTTATTGTAAATGTCATTGTTATCATATGTAAATTTTATTACTTCTTTGGCCTTAGTCTCCTCCTCTATCTTGACATTTTCCTTGTAACCAACAATCTTTACATACTGCTGACTGAATACTTCTGCCTTTTGAAGATCCTCACATACACACTCCCCTTGTTCATTAATTATTCCTGGAATGTCCTTCTTGGAACCTGTTTCTGCCTTAAAATACCTATACATACCCTTCCATTTTTCACTAAAATTCGTATGACTGCCAATTATGCTTGCCATCATGTTATCCTTAGCTGCCTTCTTTGCTAGATTCAATTTTCTAGTAAGTTCCTTCAATTTCTCCTTACTTCCACAGCCATTTCTTTTTTATCATTATCATTATCTTTATCATTCAATGGTTGCTTGAAAAATGTAAGACAGGGACTGGAAATTATTGTATTTTAATACCACTTTACAGTCTACATTTACAATAAATATTGTTATTAATGCATCATATTATCATTACAGTGATAATACAAGTGGAGTAACGTGGCGTGAAGCAATGATACAGGATGCAGCAGGATTTGGTATTGGGACCACTGTATTTTCAGCTGCCCAGTTTATATTGGATTACCTCAGCATTGCTCTACTGAACAGTATAGCCTTAAAACAGGTAAATATTACCTTTTCTATGGTATAATTTATGTAGATGTAGTCGTGTGGTCATCCTGATTTCCAGTTACAAGGACAAGTTCTTAAATTAAAATATATTTTTCAATTTATTTTATTGAGCAAAAGTGCATTCATTGCAAGTCCTCCAGCACTTTATAAGGTGCATGGATTTCTCTAGAAAAAAACTCCTTTGGTTGTCTGTGTAGTGACTAATGCACCTTCTTCGGTGCCTCTTTGAGTGGCCCGAACGTGTGCTAATCACTAGAACCAGGGTCTGGTGAATATGGTGGATATGGAAGACACCCAAAATACAGTTTTTGGTTAGTCACCACTGTTGCACGGGCAGTGTGGAGCCAAATGTTGTCCTGTTGCTGCTGTAACAAAAATGAATCACCATACTGAATCATCATTAGTGTCCACCTCCATAGCGTAACAGTTAGCAGAATGGCAGAAGGGCTGGTATATGGTTAAAATGGCACATGCACCTCTACTGGGGGTGTGCCTGAAAGGGGCTGCGCCACCTCAGGACGATGACACAAATTTACTTTTATCATCATTAGTCAATGAATTTCTGTATGTTTCAAATCTTTACTACCCAAAATCCAAATAACAGATCAGTGTTCTTTCTAGCATGTCTGAAGTGCAGCAGCCATTGTTACACTGATACTTTAATGATGTTTGCTTGCTTGCATGGTGCTTGGCTATCATTTTTCTGCCTTCAATGTGCACAGTTGTATGATGACTTTTCCAAAGAGGAGTTTGTGAAGTACGTCTGATGTGGTTGGTATTACTTCAGTCAGAGTGCTTATCTAATCCATTCATCACTTCAAAAGAACTACTGAAAGCAAGCTATTATCATCTGAACACAACATACTTACCTGGGCAAGCAAGACAGATCTGAAATCTTTGTTAGCAATACTATGAGATATTGGAGCAGTCAGTGATAGGAAGAATACAAGAAAAAAGAAATTGGGATGAATTAAAGTCACCTGAGAAGTATTTTACTCAGTTAAATAATTACTTATTTTCAACAAATAACCAGTAAAAGTACAATTACTTCACAGAATGGCTGCCTTCAGAACATCACTGACTTTCTTCTCACATGTTCTGCTGCGTACTGACTTCGTGAGCTTGTTACAATCCATTGATGCACATTTCCCGCAGCACCCTCTGATGCAGTGGATCCAGGACCTGCTGGCTGGGTGTTGGAGTGCTAGCACCAGAATCACATTTTTATGGCTCCCTAACCTCTTGGGTGTAGTAGGGGGAAACAAGTTAGATGATAGAGCTGCCAAGGAGGCGTTCACACTGCTCCCGTTGCCTTACAAGGTTCCAGCTAGTGATACTCATTCTCAGCAGAGACATTTGTTAATGTCCTATTGGGAGTTGTGGCAGGCTACTTCTCTTCCAAATAAGCTGAGAACAATTAAAAGAACTACGAAGAAATGGAAGACTTCCTTTCGGGTTTCTCAGAGAGAAGCAGTGGTATTGTGTAGTCTTCAAATCGGCCATGGTATAGTGACACACTCCTCCTTACTGAAGGGAGAAGCCCTCCCGGTGTGTACTTGCAGCTGTTGCCTGACCGTAGTATACATCCTTATAGAGTGCGCGGATCTGGCCAATCTGCACCGCAGTCTAAAACTTCTGAGTACCATCTCCTTCATTCTACAAGATGAAAAGCAGTCAGCAGACCTCATCATCCATTTTATGAGGAATAGTTGCCTGTTTTATCATGTTTAAAAGTGAATTTCCTATTTTTTATATTTTGATTTTATTGTTAATTACATTTTTATTCCATTGACTCTGTTTTAGTCTGTGTATTTTAATGTGTGTTTTTACTTTTAATTTGAATGAAATATGTGGTTTCATTTCAAGGATGAAGTCTTATGCCATTTTAATACATTTTAACTTATTTTGAAATCATTTTATATGAAGATAAAGTATTTGTCAATTAGATCAACTGATTATTTTTACTTCATAATCATTTTCTTCATTGCCTTTTAAAATCTAGTCAGTGGGTAGATATTCATAATTATTACATTTTGTTTCATCTTGCACCATTATGGGCTGATGATCCAGATGTTAGGCCCCTTTAAACAACCAGCATCATAATCATCATAATATTTTCACATGGGTCAATGATACCAAAGCTTGCAAAGAAAAATATATTACTTCTTTTTTTGTGAGTGTTCTTTTTAAGCATAGGGACATCAAGTGGCTATCATCACGAACTGAGACTAAATATAACTTGGAACTTCCAACATATTAGTGACTTCCAGCATTTCAGACAACTTTTCATTAATTTTACAAAATGATTGGTTCTTAAAATTCTCATTGCTGAAAAGATGCTCTACAGGGACACTTGAAAGATTACTTGTGGTTAATTCTAAAAATATCCCCAGTAGTGATGGATATTGGAGGGATAAGAAAATGACTCATCCAGCTCTGGTGAAGCTACTGGTTCTGCTATAGTAGAACTAAAAATGTTATCTTCATCATCAGTTAATTTTGAGTCCGTTTCTGCTTCCATGCGGTGTATATTGATTGCTAGAGTGTAATGATTAGTGCAATGTCACTGCTTAGGATCAAACGCCATAACATCATCAGAAACCTGATTGCTAATGCTCTTCGTCTCAAAAATCTAGAAGTGTACGAAGAAGTCCACTGCCTCGCCGAAGGAGGCAGCACTCGCAGGATTGATATTATAGAGATTGACAGACGGAGGAACGAAGCAGAAATTATTGATCCTACAGTACGTTTTGAATTTTCAGCCTCTCAGCCGACTGACGTAGACAATGAGAAAAAGGATATCTATAATCCAACCATCCCTTTCTTTCTTCAGTCGTATAACCTTAAAAAAATTACGGTGACTGGATTTTTCTTTGGCGCGAGGGGAACAATTCCCAAATCTTTCGTCACATGGCGACAAAAATATAAACTAGCGAGAAGCCTACAAGATGAGATAGTCGTCTCACTCATCAAATACTCAGTTTCGATTCTTCGTCACCATTTATATGGAGTTCATGCCATTTAACATGGTTAATTGTAACCTATCATTTTTTTATTATCTTCCCTCAAAATTGTTATTGTGTATTATTCTGTGTCTTATGGCAAATCTAGGGTGTCTTGGATCAGACTAAATAAATAAATAAATAAATAAATAAATAAATAAAGAATTAACTCTTTGACCACTAAGGGATGATTTTTCATTCCTCTAATGAACTTGCTGAAAGTGCCAGGATAGATATTTCATCCCTCACCCAGACTCGTTTAGAAACATTTGTAGCTCTTCCTTTTCCGTTAAACGGTAGCCCATATCAGTATATTCTTATCAAGGAAGGTGTGTACGTTTCCAAATTTATCACTAGGAGCTGCATAAAATTATGTTTTTGTGTGATGAATGTTTAAAAAATAAGAAAGTCGTGTCCACACATCGTGCGTACATGTCAACAGTGATGGCGGACTTGCAGGATGACTTATTTACAAATGATGATGATCTAACTGATTACATAGATAGTTTAGGGAATTACGACGGTTATGTTGAGTCAGAAAGTGAACTGGACTTAATAATACTGTTGAAAACACTTCTATTGAGATTATAGTCAGTGAGAGTGATTCTGAAAAAGAATTTGTAAGCGAAACACCACCAACTGCCGTAGTTAGAGATAATTTGGAAAGTAACGAAGATTTCCATGGTAATATTAGTATTAACAATATCACACATTGCCATTATTCAGTGAAGTTACCCCTGATAGTGATTTACCATACCAACCATCTCACCCTTCCCTCGAGTTACCTGGAACAAAACAGCTTATATTTTGATTTTTATGACATACTATCATTCGAAATAACATAATTTTATCCAAAATGACAGTCAAGATGCTGTATTACAAGAAGTACCATCAGTTCGTGTGTCACTCATTTTTAGAACTACATATTTGCCTTAAAATGTGGATTTTCATTAATTTAAATTTAAATTTTTAGATTAATGATTTATTTTAATTTTAACTATAAATGTTTTCAGGTATAAAGTGCCATTAATTCAAAGGGAGATTCCTTTTATACAATAGAGAAAAGTTTCACTGAGAATGGGTATAAATTGGGAGAGTGATGAAATTTTTTCTAGAGTTGCAAATCTGACAAAGTGGGTGGCACCCTTGGCTAGTACCAAACAAATACACATGGCACTGAGAGGGTTATATTACCTATGAGTATAAATTAAATTACAAGTAAAAATTACTCAAAAAGTATTTGTTACGAGTAATTCAGTTACTTTTACTCAATTACTTCCCAACTCTGATTCCAATGTTGCTAGCTCCGCATACAAAGGTGACCGTAACCTACCGAGTGAAGACTAGGGAGCCAATCGCCCAAAAAATTTGTGCATGTAGTACAAGCCTCCCCATTGTTTTTCTTTGGATTGGGCTTCCTTCCATATCATCTCCTATTGCATTCAGAGATAAAGGATTAAACGTATACTAACATTTTTAAATTTGTCTATTTTCAAAACTGTCATGCTCTTAACCGAATATATATTGAAATACAAAGTATATTTTAATGACATATACCATGACATATATTTTCCAGATTGGGCGAATAAAGAAGTTGTTCCTACAGTCAGTTTTAAGACAAGATATGTCATGGTATGATACTAATAACACCGCCGACTTCGCCAGCAGAATGACAGGGTAAGAACTCGTGATTATTACCATATTATTATTTAGATAACTTTGAAACACAAATTTTTGTAAAAACAAAATGGTCTCTTTTGCTCATAAAAATAGAAATCGTCAACAATTTCGCTTTTCCAACTCCAGTTTGATCGATAAATTAATGGCACCTTTCCAACCACCATTGCTGCTCATTAACTGTGCTCTGATCCAGGTCCTTCTCATTATGCCTGTTCTTGATAAAGTTCAGCCACATTAGTCTAGGTATGTCTCTTGTTCTCCTTCCCTCAGTCTGTCTCCATCATATGCTCTGGTAGCCTTCCCTTTTCCATCCCCTTAACATGTCCAGACCATCGCTGTTTATTTCTCTCCATGCCATTATCTGCTGTGATTTCCTTCCTGATATCCTCATTTCTTACCCCCATCCTTTCTTCTTTCCTATTGTACTTCTTAAGAATTTTGTCTAAGTGACCATTCCAGAAAAATAAGATGGATCCCTCTTCTGCTACTATGGTCAGATGTAAGGATTGATGTTATGGTAGACAGCCACAAATCACAGATTAATTTTGTGATTAGAGACTTTAACAGTAATGTCAGGTCAGGAGGGATCCTGCTACCGTATGCGACAGTAGACGGTACTACCTGAGACTGTCTGGCCGAGGGTTGAGCGGCCAATACCAAACCTGACAAACTAGGGGAAGACCAATAGCTACGGGTGGAGGAGTTTCCCCTAGAAGGTTTGATGTGACCCTTGTGTAGGAAATGACACATAAATTCATCAGCTGCTGCCTTGCAGTGAGGTAGGGGACTGCCAAAGGCTAAGGGAGAATACCTCTGACAGAAAATTCCCAGCAGTGTTAGGCTTAGCAAGTCAACTGAAGGGTTATATCGATTGCTTTCAACTATAAAACGAGCCTCGGATCGCAAAACAAATACCAGATAGACACATCTTCTCAAACATCTGCAACGTACGATGACCGTAAGGCTGATGTTCATGTACGATGTTTTGATCAGAAGCCCAAAAGAAAGAGTCCAAAACACAGAATTGGAATATTAAATATCCTGACCCTGACTGGCAGAAGCGAGGAGCTGATAGATATGATGGAAAGGAGGAACCTCTGTATTGGCCTGAGTGAGGCAAAGTGGAAGGGAAGAGGAACAAGAAAGCTAAGAAAAGGATACAAACTACATTGGAATGGAAACAAAACAGAAGCCAAAAATGGTGTAGGTTTTATATTAAGAAAGGACATTGATGTCATCAGTGAGGTAATATATGTTAATGAAAGAATTATTAAGTTGAACATCTCTCTTAACAAGAGTGTGCTGACAGTAGTCCAGGTGTATGCCCCACAGACGGGCTGTAACGAAGAGGAAAAAGAACAATTCCGAACTGATTTAAAAGAAGCTATAGAAAGAGAGGAAAATATCATAGTAATGGGAGATCTAAATGCTCAAGTTGGATCATACAGCCTTGGATATGAAAATGTACTAGGTCCACATGGTTATGGAGACAGGAACCCAGAAGGAGAAAGTCTTCTAGATCTATGTGTAAGGAATGGCTTGAGAATAAACAACAGTTGGTTTCAGAAGCAGCTAAGTCATAAACTAACAAGATACAGTTGGAATGGAGATACTAAAACTCTGATAGATTATTTTATATCAGACAATGAAGCAGGTAAGACCATATTTGATGTTAGAGTTATACCAAGTGAAAGCCTGGACAGTGACCACAGACTTCTCCTCGCAACAATAAGGTACATTAAAATTTACAGACCTCAGAAATACAGGAAACCAAAAATCAAGAACATGGGAGCTAAAGAAGGCAGAGAAACAAGCTGAATACACAAAAAAAGTGACCAATAAATTACCATCAGATGCATTACAAGAAGGCAACATCGAGTGGACTAGATTCAAAGAAAGCATTGTCGGAGCTGCAGTAGAAGTTTGTGGTAAAACTAATAGCAAAATGAAGGCAAAAGAAACTCCTTGGTGGAACGATCGGGTGAAGATTGCTGTGAAAGCAAAAAATGAAACCAGGAAAGCCAGAGACAAAGAAATGCAAAAAGGAAGTCAAAGGAATGAATCTAGAGTAAACGAACTGCAGCAGAAATACAGAGGTCAGAAGCTACCTAGGTCAGACATTTTCATTCCATTACAGGCAAGACAAAGAGAAATGCTTGGTGTCAGTATTATCAGTATTATCCTTAAAAATGATTTTCTCATGAACATCTAAAGGGACATATTCTGCCTGTTCTTGTACACAGTACTCAGACTTGGTATCTAACAAACAGACAGTTAAACAAACGGAGTGTCTGTCAGAAGAATGGAGAGAAGATTGCTCAAAATTTCCTGAAAGACCCTCTGTAAAACACTGAACTTAGGCACAAAACTGGAGTAAATGTTGTTAGAAGAGAAATCTGAACTCAAAAGTGGAGTTGAGCTGGTCACATAGCAAGAAAGGATCCCATGAACTGGATACTGTTGGTAACTGAATGGTACTCCAGAGATGGACTGTGAGGCAGGCGATATTTCCTTCAGCCAGAAGGTTGGGAAGGCCTTTGCCCCAAGAGGTGATTGAATGGGCTAGTACAGAACAGAACAAAACTGAATTTACTCTCCTGTCTTTTAATCAATATCCAGGTCTCTGTTGCTTATGTAAATATGGGGCAATAGTACATTTGATATGTCACCATTTCACACTTCTATGGCACTTACTTCTATATAAAGTTTTACACTCTGGTAAAATGCATTTCCCTATTGTATCCTTTTACAGATCTTCATGTCCAATCCTGCATCATTTCTCTACCCAAATACTTGAAACTTTCAACAATTTCAAGGTCTTTCAAGTTGAGCCTATAAGACATGGACATGCCCAGGGGTGAGGTAAGGGGGGTACAAAACCCTTCCAAAATAAAAGTTGACTTGACAAATTTAAACAGCATATATGGGTTTTGAAATGTATACAATAAATTAGAAATATTATAAAAACAAGTATTTGGAAACGAACAATTGAATTTAACCTATAAAGTCTGTGCCATCTTTAAATATTTCTGTATGAATATAGTTAACAAATTTACTGAAAACATAAATGAAAAATCAATTTCAGTAAGCATATAGAAATATTTTCTTGTTATCGAGATGCTACAAGGTTTGTAGAAAATGAATCAAACCTCTAAATATTTTTAATACTTACAGTGAAACTTATTGTTACCTCCATTTTAAAAGTAATGAATTTACCTTTCTTCTTCATTGAGTTGTAAAAGGTACTGCTCTGAAGCAATTCCAAACTTTTCATTCTGTAAAAACTATTTGAAAGTAAAAGAAATTGTTACTATTGGTTTTTTTTTTTTTTTTTTTTTTTTTTTTTCGGAAGCCTCTTCATCCCCCCCTCCTCTTCCCCAAATCCTAACCCCATCAGAAAAAAAATCCTGGGTACGGCCTTGCTACATGGCATGGTGTTTATAAAAATATTTTCAGACATTTGTATTGCATTACTAATAAAGGGACATTATTCATTATAATAATATATTTTTTCTTCAGGGATCTTGACAAACTGCAAGATGGAATTGGAGAGAAAGTTGGTATTTTCACTTACCAAATGGTAGCCTTCTTTGCCTCCATTGTTGTTGCATTCCTCCACGGATGGAAGTTAACCCTCGTGGTATTCAGCTGTGCCCCAATTATCATCATTGCTACAGCTATTGTGGCCAAGGTATGTGGAACAGTCTATAGATGATACAGAATACAATTAATACAAACCAGTTCTTTAAGAATCCTCTAGTCAAGCAGGTTTCTCTAATATAACTACTGAATTTTTACAAAACTGTTTGCATCTTTTTGACTGTCTCTGGAATATGCTGGTAAACTGAAATATATATGTGTGCATCAACAAAGTTTAACCTAGTGTTTTTGCTTAAGTTGCTGAAACTATAAGGAAGTGGATCTAGACATTACAAATATATTATGCATAAAATATCAATTATGTAATACAACATTCTGTGTGTCATCTTCATTATCTCTTTTTTAGCCTAATGGCCAAGCTCTGTTTATGACAGAACATTATATACTGTTCTGAAGATCATTTGCTTCATGGCCAATTTTGATGGCTGCAATTATTCTTAGATATAACATAATGCTTGCATGAGTTGCCTGATGATTCGTGGAAAGGAACAAAACAACACTGCATCACTTCATAACTGAAAACTTTGAAATTTAAGAAAGTAGTCACAGCTACAAAAGATAGACAGAACAGTAAACACCCTCTTAACCAGCCTTGGGTTAATCAGCCAACTGAGCAAATATTATTTCTGGCTTCCCACCATCTTAATTGCCTGCACTGCCTCCCACCCTGCCCTGCTTGGAGACCAGATGCTACTGGTTTCATATTTCATATTGCTTACAATAGCAGATGCCATTTTTAGTCTGTTCAGAAACCTAATAATATGTTTTGAAATATTGTTGAAAACCTCTTCAATTAAAGTACAGTACTGTCAATTTCTGGATAGGTCCTTTATTTTAATATTGTAAGTTTAATCGGTCATTTCGTTATCTGACCACGTGTCCAATCTCAAGCAGGCCAGTTCACTGTAGTTCATACTAATGATGATATACAAGAATACAGTGTATATTAACCTGCGAGTGGTTGCTATATGAGATTTTCTCTCATATTATTTTGTATTGTGAGTTTACTTCTCAGTGATGCAAGGGAGCTGACTGTTCCCTCTTCTAGCCAAGTTGATAACTGTCATGAGTAAGGCGATTCACATTTGAAGGGTAAGCATCCCCTCCTCTAGTCGGAACAAAGATTCGTAGGAGTTCGTGCATCCTCCTATGTGAGAGGTTCTCTCATCGCGCGACCAGTGGCCTTGGTGTTATGTTGAAGTCGAAAGGGGAAACTTTATCCCATTGTAAGCATTAGTATTTGATTTAAGTCACATGCAAAACATTCTCTACTTGCAGTTACTGATAAATGAGTCTTCAAAAATTATGAGTTGAGGAAGAACGCGAATGCTGGGTAATAAGCGCTGTTTCAAACTCCAGCTAACTCAAATGTTAGAGAGAAGACTATTGTACTTTATTCTTGCATTTGTATTGTGTGCCTGTCAGAAAGTTCCATATTAATGACAATGTTATTGATTTTACGTCCCAGTAACTACTTTTTATGGTTTTCGCAGATGCCGAGGTGCCAGAATTTTGTCCCACAGAAGTTCTTTTACATGTCAGTAAATTTATGGCTGATGTATCTGAGCACCCTCAAATACCACCAGACTTAGCCAGGATTGAACCTGCCAACTTGGGCATTCAGTCTGGCACTGTTGTGAATATTACGTACTGACATGTTTCTGAACTAATGACTAATTTCCATTGAGTAGTAATTTGTTTCTGTAATACACGGCTAAACATTTTCTTTTTTTTTAATAAAATATTCTAAAATGTATAATGCAGACTTTGCATCTCATTTCAGTAATTCACTTTCCTCTTATGCCCCATAAAATTGTGCAAGATATATTTATTTTAAATGAAGGTTAATGTGAGAGAAAGTCTCACGTGCGATCACTTATGTTGCAATACAAGCTAGTGACGACTCGCGAGTTAAATCTGTAGTCTCATTCAGGAAGAAGTATTTTTCCTTCACAGTTGAAGTTTGGATTATTAATGCATCAGTAATGTTTAAAGATATCAATCTTTATCAGTGTTTCATTGAAACTGCTGTTCTCTTCAATATATTCTCTCTAATTGCTGAAAAATATTTTCCCTATGCTGCTTTCCAATTAGAATATTTTAGTTCCTTGTATGAACTTTGTAACAATTAGTTGTAATTTCTCTAGGTACAAAGCTCATTGACTGCCCAAGAGTTAAACTCCTATGGATCTGCTGGAGCTGTGGTGGAAGAAGTACTTAGTGCAATACGAACTGTAGTGGCATTTGGTGGACAAGACAAGGAAGCAGATAGGTAAGAGAGAACAGTAGTGAAATTAACTTATGCATAATCACTCAAAAAAAGAATGAGCACATGCTCCTCACAGTTAATGTTTTATCAGGCTTAATTTTAATGATCACAACATAATTCACTTCCCATACAGATACAAGCTCTGTGGGTAACCACAACAAGCATTACAGTAGAACCTCGATAATTCAAAATCGGTTAATTCAAAATCTCTCCTAATTCGAAGCAGCTCTCGTTCCCGGAAACATGATGTAAGGTTTTGCATGTTATTTAAATTGTTTAATTCAAAATACGGATAATTCGTATTTCGAAGAACAATGTCGGTCCCGTTACCGAAATTGACTTTTAATTCAAAACTGCCTTTACATTTTGAAGAAAATAGCATTTTACAGAATAATTTAAATTCAAAATTTCTATGCGTCATGAAAGAACGCGTCTTCCGGAACGTGAAGGGGTAACTTTGCACACTTTCACCTACTTCGGCGTGTCTACAGTGTGCTTCATATCTGGTATGTTCCAGCAGAATCGTAATAATTATTTTGTATTCGGCATTTTAATGAACGCCACAATATCACGTAGCAGGCAGTGTGCGAAGAGATAGATCCACAAACGCTGGCGATGCCGGCAGTTGGCAAAAAAGCGCGGCTTATAGCCTGTAATCAGTTCATACGCACCAAACAATATTGTCATTGCCGATGAAACTGCATTATTTGTTTGTTTTATTTTTTTAAATGCTGAGGCCAAACGGACTTATGGTTTTAAAGTAGAGAATTGCCAGCCGGGAAATGTACTGTTGCTAACGCAGTGCACACGGAGGCGAGAGACTTCCTTCCCCTGTCATAGGAAAGTTGGAAAAGCTACGATGTTTTAAGGGCATCGGGCACTTTCCATGCAGACAGTACAGTAATCCAAAAGATAAAGTATTTGCACTGGGGAGCCAGCATAATTTTTCCTCGTCTTTGAATCATGTTTTTCTTCCTTTCGTTGCGTTAGGTTTTGTTTGTCATTGTTTTACACAAGTGCATTATTTGAATAATGTAAATGCACCTTGTTGGATAAATTTCTGAAATAGTGTTTTCCATGGCATTTGAAAAGTTTAAACTGAGAATCAAGGTGATTGCATGCATTAATGGGTCTTAGAAGTGCCATGGCGGGAAATCGTACAGGTATAGTCACTGTATTTACTGTTGTAATGTGGACGGAAGCAAGAGACTTTCTCCCCTAGTCATAGGAAGGTTCGATGAGACGCGATATTTTAAGGGCATCGGGTACTTTCCGTGCAAGCTCAAGGCATCTAAAATGCGTACAGTACAGTAATCCAATGAATAAAGCACTTGCACAGTGGAGCCAGTATAGATTTATCCTCGTCTTTGAATCATGTTTTCTTTCTTTTGATTTCATTGCATGAGCTTATGTTTGCCGGTGAGTTATCCAAGTGCATTATTTGAATTCTGTAAATGCACCTTGTTGGATACATTTTGGAAATAGTTTTTTTCCATGGCATTTGAGAGTTTTAAACTGTGAATCAAGGTTAATTGCATGCAGTAACGGGTCTTAGAATATATTGTGACGTCGCTAGGGTTGGCGTTTCCGAAGTACGTGTTGGCGGTTAATTCAAAATGACGTAATTCGAAGTCCAATTTTTGCGTCCCAATGACTTCGAATTAATGAAGTTTTACTGTATATCTATAGGTCCAATTATTTCTGAGAAGTGTACCTGCGAGGAGCTTACACAATACCATGCTCCCATTCTTTTTCTCAGTGACTGTACAACATTTTCAGTGTCTACCTAGTAATAAAAACTACAAAATGGGATTTCGTACAAAAATTTTTGATGACTGACTAGCCCTGGACAGGCCTGGATTAAGGATGCTTGGCACCCATGTATAGTTCATTTTGGTACTCCCTCCTATTGTATTATTGTGGTTTAACACTGCACTAACACATCTAAGGTTTTTGGCAATATTTCATTTTTAGTGAAGCCTACATGATAGCAATAAGGATTAAGGGTAGTAAATTACTACTCAGCGGCAGATGTGGAATGGGTTTCAGCCCACAAGTCGCCATGGCTAGTCTGTGGCCCGACAGCTTTGCACTCTGAACAACCAACCAAGCAGAGGAGGGGTGGCCACGGCTCTACCATGGTTCTATGCCTCTGCATTTGGGAGGCGGAGAGGGGCTGGTCCGCACCATTGGCTGCCCTGAGAATGGTTTTCTGTGGTTTCCATTCTCCTGCAGGTTATGACTTCCGCTTCTCTCGAAGGATGAGGCTTACGGTCTCCCATTCTTTTGATACTCGTATGTCCATAAAACATTAATCTTCTCTTCCTTAATGTTGATTGACATCTCTTCAAACTTTTCATAAAGCTCCTTGTTTGACCTTGGGCTGGAATGTGAATCCATCTCCAGGAACTTTCTTAGGCTTTAGAATTCCCCTCAAGAACTTCTTTTTTTAATTTCTCTTTCTCCAAAATTTAGATGTAAGGCTTTTCAGATATTTGCTATATAAAACCAGTGTTTCATATTCAACCTGCCTCATCAGACTAAAATTTTTTCGGGCAGTCAGGCCAAAGATGAAACACTGTTTTTATAGAGCAAATGCCTTTACATCTAATTTTTTATAACTCTATTGGTGTAAAAAATCTAATTCCCTCATCAAGAACTTAGACTTTTCATCTCCAAAATTCCGATTCTGGCTAAAGTTTCTGGCTTGACACTGGCATGACTGTTATGATAGTGTCTGTACTTGACCCGGTAGGGGAGTAATTTTGATTTGCACATTTCCATTTTTCTCGTCACCTCTTCAGTGGTAACTTTCTCGTCAACATTTTTAGATAGAAGTATTTTTTACATTTTTTATTACGCTATCTTTGACTTCCTCACATTTTCCGTTAAAAGCGTAATTTGTTGTGGTTTTCTCATGTGAATGTCTGTATATCCCTGTTGTAGGTATTTAGAAAAGCTCCAACCAGCTAAGAAGATGGGAACCAAGAGAGGCATGTTCTCAGGATTTGGAGCAGCTGTTATGTGGTTTATCACTTATTGTAGTTATGCCCTTGCCTTCTGGTATGGAGTTACTCTCATCTTAGATTCAAGAGGACAGGAATATATTGAATACACTCCTGGAATTCTAATCATAGTAAGCACTCACTGTATTTTATGTTATCTATGCAAAATAATGATAATTTTTTTGGTACACGTCAGATTATTGTTTCAGGATTTTTCTATGCAGGGTGATCGGAAACAATGTGAACCGGTTATAAAGGCATTAGAGGGTTAATCATACTGATAAATAATTTGAGAATAATCATTTGAAATCTTGTGTCGTCATTTTATCAGCTGCTGAAGTTAGCCAATCAGATTGCCTCACGGGCAAATTCAAATGTGCTTCACAAGTCGGTGTTGCTAAACCTTGACCGGCGTGAAAGCCATGTTGAGAAACCAGCATCAAACACAAACACATGGAGGGTTCTAGCCGGTGACACCGTAGCTTAATTGCTATGGCGCTATATTGTCACCTCGGAGGTCCATGTTCAAATCCCTCCCCTGGAAAACATTATTTGCTCGAGTGATGCTCTCAAGCCCATCTTAAGCCATGTGCAGATTTAGCAACATAGTAAGATGAAGCCCATTCTAATTTGCCCACGAAGCGATATGATTGGCTAAATTCAACAGATGATAAAATGACAGCAGCATGATATATCAAATTAAAACCCAAACCCCATGGCACTACAGTCCTTGAAGGGCTTTGGCCTACCAAGCTACCACTGCTCAGCCCAAAGGCCTGCAGATGACAAGGTGTCATGTGGTCAGCACGACTAATCCTCTCGGCCATTATTCTTGGCTTTCTAGACCGGGGCCGCTATCTCACCGTCAGATAGCTCCTCAATTCTAATCACGTAGGCTGAGTGGACCTCGAACCAGCCCTCAGGTCCAGGTAAAAATCCCTGACTTTTCTGGGAATCAAACCCGGGGCCTCCGGGTAAGAGGCAGGCACACTACCCCTACACCATGGGGCTGGCATATCAAATTATTCTTTTCAAATTATTTATCAGTATGACCAACCCTCTAACGCTCATATACCCAGTTCACGTTGTTTCCGATCACCCTGTATATATATGGCAAAATTTTCTTGTTAAATAACATAGATTCCATGATTTCCTAACATGAAACCTCCCATCTTCTAATAAAATTATTGTTGTTCATGTAATCCAATTACTGCTACTTTTTGCATAAAGAAAATTATTAAAATATTCTTGTATCTCTAATTTCTAGGTGTTATTTGGAATGCTTGGAGGAGCTCTGAACATGGGTATGGCCCTGCCTCATATTGAGGCTTTTAACATGGCTCGAGGTGCAGCAGCTGTTGTGTTTGCTGTTATAGAACGTGTTCCGCAGATCGATAGTCTTGGTGAAGGTGGACTGCAGCCAGATAAACTGGGTGGAGACATTGAATTCAAAGATGTTCACTTCCAATATCCTGCTCGTCCTGAGGTTAAGGTAAGTGTTTTGACTATAATAATTTAAAGAATTTAAGAATTTGTCATTCACTGCCATAAAACATAACGCTGTATTTTAGCTGCTGGGAATAAGTTTAATTTATTTGAAATTTAGGCATAATGCCAATGTTATAAAAATGAGGCTTTTTATTTCAGTAACAGATAGGAACAAACAAATGTCAAATAAAGCCATAGATAGAGATGATGAAATAGAGAAAGGGTGAAACCCGTGTCGACATATAGAATGCTGTATTTGCTCGTTTGTGTATATCTCGCCATCACATATATCGTGAACCCTAATGTTTAATATGGAATTGGGGTAGAAAAATAATCTCCACTTATATCTCACATCAGTTTTTCTTTGTGTCTATATAAATATGACAAGGTACACCCTCGGGCAAGGATGCCTGCTCTCAGCTCAAGGTTGAATAGTCTCGCTTAATCCTCCCTTTACTTTAGTTTCATCAGCTGTTGTCTCACCCTGTTTGATAAAAGGCAGGTAGATAATTTCAGACTGTAGTGTGTTCTCTGGCGTAATGAGCTAGATGACACTACTGAATGGCTGTAATTTCAGTAAACCAGTATACAGCACATGCAAAATATCAGGTGTATTGCGATGTCGCAGTTTGCTTTCCAGCATGACTTCACTTATAAGGGGGTTATGGAGTTCAAGATTTAAGGTGACTTTTAAAATTTGAGTGGTGCAATTTGCAGAGAATCACGGTAATCGTGCAGTGGGTCAGGAATTTAAGTGGCAAAGTTTAAAGTAACGATGTTAAATGTTCATTAAATAGTTTCAGCTGTGTTTGTAAATTTAAGAAATATGCATATACAGTAACATGACAAATGCTGGTAGTAGGCCTTTTATTTTTCTACCAATGAAATTCTACAACCTTTAATACTTTTGTTAATATTTACAAAGTTGTTATGCAACATAATAAAATGCAATCTATTATACAAAATCACGAGGATTTATTACTTTAAAAAAAATAATTTAATTCTAATCAAGTTTGATTTACTTTACTTACTTTCTGAGAAAGGAAACATCAAAGAAGAAATTTTGGAGAGAATAGGAAATTGCTCAAAATTTTATTACTGTGTATCAGACATAATTAGAAATTGAAAATTACCTATGAAAGCAAAAATCATGATAATTATATTAAATCATATTATTTGGCAATATTGATCTATGGATCTGAATGTTGGACTTGGACAAAAAAGATCTGAACAGATTACAAGCAACAGAGATGCACTTTCTGCAAGGGATCTTGGGTAAAACGAGGAGGGACAAGATAAGAAATGAAACAATATGAAATACGGTAGAGATCAACCCCCTAAAAGAAACTATGGAGAGAAATAGGCTGAAAGGGTTCGGCTAAGTCGAAAGAATAGGACAAGAAAGATTGCCAAGAAGAGCTCTGGAATGGACAGAATCTGGAAAAAGACCAATTGGAAGGCCACGAACAAGATGGAGGAATCAGGGGGAGGATGATGTAAATCATAGAGGACAACAATGGGAGACAGGGGTGAATGATAGGCTGTGCAGGGGGTCAGGTGGGGGGGATGATTGGAAGAGGCTCTGTGAACGACCTGCAGAAGAAGAAGAAGACAAGCTTTTCAGTCTGTCGGAAACACTAATTTTAACACACATAAACTGTAACATAACTGTAAAAAAAAAAAAAAAAAATCTGTTAAACAAAGAATGACATGTCAACACTGAAAAGTATGGCTTCCTTCTTAAAACATCTAATTTTTTAAAGCTCGAATATTAAGAAAAAAAGTGCAAGAAGTACATGAGTAAATATGTTTACACCAAGGATTTATTCAAGACTTGAAGTCTCCATCCAGTCGACAAATCAAAATCATCAAATGCCCCCACTCCATATGATCATTGCGAAGAAATTTGGAAATGAACCCCCAAAGTTTTGGCATGCAATCTGATGATTAGAAATAGTATACTAGCCCCTCCCCTACTCTGCTGGCCATCATTCAGAGGTGTAGAATTTCTCCACCAATGACGCTCACACTGGCTAACTGCTGTGTTAGATTATCGAGACTTGCCATGTTATTGATCATGAGCACCAGGCAGCCTGCAAAGTTAATTTTTCCACATGGTTAGAGCCCTGCACGCATGCAGATATGCATGAAGTTAGTGTCTTGGCGGATGCAAACTATATGGTAGTGCAGATAATTTTGCTGATAATTTCTAAATAATGACTGTTACTGATTTTCAGTCAGGTATACTCTTATTTTTGCTTGTTGTTAGGCACCCTTGACAGTGGTATGGGAGAATGGTGATATATAAAAAGCCTTGAGACCATAAAGCCTTAAATCTTACCTAAGCTTAACTGGCTCCTGCCAATAATTAGTGGAAGGAAGGAACAAAGGTCAATACATCTGTAGTTGTCGCAAGAGAAAATGCCTGATAAACCTGTGACTGTAGGGGTTCTGGTGCCAGGTGTCAGGCCTATTATATTATGTTAACAGATACAGTATATCTATTTCAATACCTTGGGTGTAATATACTGTAATTAAATATTTACACTATCCATGGATAACCATTTGTGGATGCGGATAACCATTTACAGATGCGGGTGCTGATAAAGGATGTGCGGATGCAGATATTATTTTGTATATCCGCGCAGGGCTCTACATATGGTGTATAATGTGGGATTCTTTGTATACATTAACTTTTCTTTTTTCTAAAAGCTCATACTGTACTAAGTTACATATTTTGTTTTTCAGGTGTTGCAAGGATTGAATTTAAAGATCAAGCATGGTGAAACAGTTGCCCTCGTAGGCAGCTCTGGTTGTGGCAAGTCAACTGTCGTGCAACTGGTTCAAAGGTTTTATGACCCCTCACAAGGATTGGTATGTGTTTAATTAGTCCAGTTTGAATGAAATCTATCTTTATTTCCCGATGTGAGGTTCTGTAACTCATTTTTTTATTTTTTTTATTTTGTAGGTTATGCTGGATGGAATAGATGTGAAAACGCTTAATGTTGGTTGGCTTCGGAACAATATAGGAGTGGTTGGACAGGAACCTGCCCTGTTTGCTACTACAATTGCAGAAAATATTCGTTATGGGAGGGAGGATGCCTCTCTTCAAGATATCGAACTTGCAGCGAAACAAGCTAATGCTCATGACTTCATCAGCAAACTGCCTCAGGTATAACTCAAGTTGATATCTCGATACTTCCCGTCATTGAAATACTGGCCTCTGTCAGTGCATTTCTGTTGTTACACCTGTGCAATCACTGAAAACGGAAAATTGACTGAAAATATGCTTCTTCCACATACATTTCTAATGCAATCAGTCAGATGGTTACAAGTACACTCACCAGCAAAATGAATGAACCACTTGAATTTTCAAAGGAAAAAGCATGTGTTCAGTTGTGAAACATTAATTTTATTATTTACATTGATTATTTTCATGAAAAAATATGAGTAACTAAGAGTAACAATAACAGACAGATAACATTACTTAGAATTTATCATGAAAATAATCAATATAAATAATAAAATAAATATTTTAAAATTTAACATGCTTTTTTCTTTGAAAATTCAAGTGATTCATTCATTTTGCCAGTCAGTGAAATATGGTAAACTAGGTTATTTGACACATATATTCCTTTCCAATACTTATACCATATTCTCCTGTTGAGATACTTTTCTCCTTTTGTGTTTGTCCTGTGTTACTTATCTTTTATCACTCATATATATCTTTATCCTATGTTTCTTCCCTTTTCCTGTATTTATCCAGCTTTCTTCTTATCTTACACTTCCTGCATCAAGACTGAAGAACTATCAAAATGGCCCCTCAATGAATGTTGATTCCCACCGTCCTGATGAAGCTGGGGGCTGAGAAGAGATGGCTGTAGAACAGCCTACCTATCATTCGAAGCTGGCAGTGTTTGAAGATGTCGTGTTTTTCTCCTCTTACTGTTGCTCCCTCTCCCACACTGACTGCTATTGCATATGTTATGTGCTCTTTTCCTTGGTCCTCTTTCTCTATATATGATTTGGCAAACTAGGGTACTGTAGGTTAGAACCAAATATATTTGAACCAAGAATGTTAACACTTTCAACACTACCATATTTTAACATGGACCCTGGGAGTGAACTGGGTCTTTTACTTGAATTTTAATATATATATATTTTTTTTTTTTGCTAGTTGTTTTACGTCGCACTGACACAGATAGGTCTTATGGCGACGATGGGACAGGAAAGGGCTAGGAGTGGGAAGGAAGCGGCCGTGGCCTTAATTAAGGTACAGCCCCAGCATTTGCCTGGTGTGAAAATGGGAAACCACAAAAAACCATTTTCAGGGCTGCCAACAGTGGGGCTCGAACCTACTATCTCCCGAATACTGGATACTGGCCGCACTTAAGCGACTGCAGATATCGAGCTCGGTGAATTTTAATATATTATTACGCAATAACAAAACATAGTATATATTTGATTTTTTATCATATAAAGGTAGCAGCCATCCAGAACAAAGATGTTATTAATCAAGAAGTACATATCTAAAGTATTTTCATTATACTAGTCTTATGAAAAACATTTTAAAATGCACGAGAAAAAGCTTTTACATTTAAGTTTTACCAATAAGCCTGCTCAAACACTAAAAACGATTCATTTAATATGGCTACTTAAGCTACAAAAGGGGCTGCCTGGCCAAGGTGGTAAAGGCGTACTCGGTTCACCCGGAAGGACATGGGCTTGATTCCCCGTCAGGAAGTCGAAAGATTTAAGAAACAAGATTTCCACTTCCGGAGGTGCAAATGGCCCTGAAGTTCACTCAGTCTACACCAAAAATGAGTACCAGGTTAATTCCTGGGAGCAAAGGCGGCCAGGCATAGAGCTAACCACTCCACCCCACCAAGTGCCGAGGTTACGGATAGGGGAAGCCTTTACCTTCCACCCCTCCAAGGCCTTCATGGCCTTTACGGAGATGACTTCACGTTTTTTCTTTTTAACTTAAGCTACAAATAAACACATGTACATTTGAAATACAAAATTTACTTATTTAGGAGTAGTTTGTTTTGGTATAGTAGCCTGAAAACATTGGGCACTCGTTACACCACTACCAGATCGTGGTACAGTCTGGTATCAGCCTGCATCTCTTTGTTTAAACAAAAAAATAAGCCCAAATTTCAGGAGAGGTAAAGTATTTCTATCGTTTGTATTCAGAGTTAAATAATGCAGCTAAAAATACTCGCACTCGAAAGTGACGTAACAAATAAAAATCTTGCCTGAAGTATCCCTTGATATGTTATCTGGTTCGTAAACAGAGTATATGTCACTTGTCATTTATTTCTGAACCTGCTTCCTCCGATGAAATATCCAAGATATCACTATCATTGAGGACATGTTTGTACAGTAACATAGCTGACAGCATGACATATTTGGCACGCTCAGCACACAGCACATCAAATGCTTCGGTAGAGGTCATGGCAAAGAGAAACTACCCTTTTTATCATTTAGGTTTGATCTTCCCGATAACTGCTGCATTCTAGTGGACACTAGATAAATTACTACCTCCAGGCAAGGGATGGAATACGTATGGGATATGTGCAGCTGTCTATATACAAGCAAGAAAATCATGCTTGTATGGTCTATGGGTGCTGTCCATAACCAGGAAAGCAGTGCGCCTGTATCTCATACGGGCACAGTGTTGACAGCTATAGTTATGAATATTACGATTATTGTAACAACTTAGGCTTCATGCTTTAAAATGTAATTCAATTCAAACTCTGGTACCCTGACTTTAGGAGGAACCTGTCCCAGTTCCAGATCAAGAAAGCAATAGGTTGTTAATATTGTTGAAGATGTCTCACAACATTTAGTTCACATGTACAATGCAGTAGAGCCCCTATGATCCAAGATAATGTAGACCGAGGCCACCTCTGATAATCAAAAGCAAACTCCTTCATTGATTAACCAGTATTGAAGAACACATATTGAATCACCACATTATACAGATATGATCGTTGTGAGGAAGTTCACTTTCAGTTGAGATGAAATTAATTTTTCTCATCAGTGCAATGGCTCAATTAGCTACTCATGGTGCAAGTTATATCAGGAATATACAAAAACAAATTTCATATAAATAAGAGAAGCTCTTTGTATCAAATTCATCCATATTACTCCTCAGTACTATGAGATATGTACATTTAGAAATATGAAAGACCTTTCATCTTTTGTTCATTTGAAGAGAAATAGAAGCATTCCAACTTACCCAGTAAAATGTCATTATTTTCTTCCTTGTATCACCTGAATAATCTATAAAATAAATGTTTCTTGGAGTTAAGGTATTATTTTTTCTAATCCAGGGATATGAAACCATGGTTGGTGAACGTGGAGCTCAGCTGTCTGGAGGCCAGAAGCAACGTATTGCTATAGCTCGTGCTTTAGTCAGACATCCTGGGATCCTGCTATTAGATGAAGCTACTTCTGCCCTGGATCTGCACAGCGAGTCCATCGTGCAAGATGCGTTAGATAGAGCCAGCCAGGGACGAACCACAATAATTGTAGCTCATAGACTTTCTACTATTAAAAATGCCGATCGTATTGTTTGTTTGTCTGGTGGTCAAGTGGTTGAGCAGGGAACACACAGAGAATTGATGGAGCTCAAGGGACATTACCACTCTTTGGTTACTGCCAATGATGCAAGGCATGAAGGTGAGATGTTCCAGAGAATTTATTTTAAAGTCAGTTTTACCCTGATTGTTTAATTGATAGCGAGATCAAAAGGAAATTAATTTTAGTGTGTAGAATATACATGCAATTTGAAAGCTCTCATCATAAAACATTGTTTGACTTCTATAAGAGAAATGCATGAAATATAAAGTACAGTCTCCGTAATCTGTTCCTCATGGGACCGTAGGCATGTTGGATTACTGTAAAGCAGAGGTTATTGAATCATCATAATCATCATTATCTTCATTCTTCCCGCTTATCCAACTCCTGCCAAGTTGATGCATTTATGGCACTTCTCCACATTCCACTTGTGTCGGCACTGAATGGTTAAGATATCTGTTACTTATATGAGACAAGATGTGTCTACATAATAAGATGACTTCCAACTCTTTTGCAGATTCTCATTTCCCTGGCTCATTTTCCTTGACATTGTCCATATCTCAGCTGCATAAGTTAATTTAGGTGCATAATGCATTTTGTACATTACTGTATCTCTTTATACTTCCTTGGTACGTCCTTATTCCAGACAGTGTTTGCATTGCCCTGTTGCATCCTCTTGCTAATTGCCATGTCCCGCCTTGTATTGTGCATTAATTCACTTAATCAACTTCAGTTCGTGAATCAAGTGTAAAAAACAACACAATATTCACTTGAGTTCAAATCATTCACAATTGCACTTATGTTGTTACTGTTCTGCCCATGGTTTCTATAAATTCTAGGTATTGCCTGAGAAATACTAGCTCCTTAAATTTGATTCTGATTTGTAGCTTGCATTCAAGTTGTATTCCTCTCTTTTCCTTAGTTGTAAGGTCAGCTGGTCATGTCAGCACTAAATGGTTAAGATATTTGTTACTTATATGAGACAAGATGTGTCTACTTAATAAGACAATTTCTAACTCTTTTGCAGATTCTCAGACTCATCCAGAGGGTGACACTGAGATTATCGGTGACTCTGCAGCAGCAATGATAAACAGACAGCTTTCTGTGATTTCAGCTCATGAAGATACTGAAGTTGTACCTGAAGAGGTATGGTTGTTCCTAATATTGCTAAACTGAAAGTGTTGTGAATTTTGTTTTACAATTTATTTTCAGGAAATTATTGTTTGTAAACTTCTTCCTCATAGCTAATTTTTTTTGTCTTCTCCCTTTAGGAAGGAGATTATGAAGTATCTATGGTACGCATCTTGGGCATGAATAAACCTGAATGGCCATACATCTTGGTGGGTTGCATAGCTTCTGGCCTTGTTGGTGCTACTTTCCCAATGTTTGCTGTTTTGTTTGGGGAAGTTTATGGGGTATGTCATAAATACAGTAATTTCCTTTCAATATCTAAATGAATAATTTTAAATATTTCTTTAATGAATATGCTCTGCATTATACAATATCCTTACTACGTAAATTGAAATTTTAATATGATTATAAGCAATTATTTATGTAGAGTATTTGCTCCTTTAGGTCCTATCATTGCCTGATGAGGAAGAAGTGCGATCTCAAACTAATATTTACAACATTCTTTTCCTGGGTATCGGAGTCATTGCTGGCCTGGGCAGTTTCTTGCAGGTAAAGTTTCATATGTCTATTCTGAGTACGTTGCTATAATATACCTCCTTTTCTTCACAAAATGTCGCACAAAATTCATCATCAAATAATGTGCTCTTCTTTTGTTTCCAGTCATACATGTTCAGCATTGCTGGGGTTCGTCTTACCACACGCCTACGAATTAATGTATTCAAAGCTATGCTGAATCAAGAAATGGCTTGGTTTGATGATGAAAAACATCGAGTTGGTGCTCTTTGTGCTCGACTATCAGGAGATGCCACTAGCGTACAAGGGGTATGCTTGAACATTGTAAATTATGTATAGTTTGGGTATCATTTGTGGAACAAAATAATCTAAGGCTCCTATTTTGGATGAACTTTTAAAAATTGGGTTGTATCCTACATCTTAACAGGATCCTATTATTCCTATTAAACATTCAGGTTAATGTATGTGGATTGCGAGTTTTAACCTTTTTGATGCCAGATTGTAATGTAGTGGTTGCACTAAGAATGCCAATACAATTTTAATGAAAATGCACACACTAAGGAAAAACATTCTCCTACTTACATTTTTGGAGGTAAATCCCTGTTTTTTTTTTTTTTTCACAGCACACAGGTGAATAGAGAAGACAAAAGTGTCACTATAATTGCAATAGAGTTTCATTTTCTTACTTTAAAAATGTTTGAATTTTTTATTATTTTTTTGAAAAATGTAAATTTAAAATTTGACCTTTTACTAAAGTAGTGTATTTTTATCATGGGTGTTATGCCTTTCTGAGAATATTCACTTAATTTTGAACAAAAAATCTAAAGATTTTTGTAATTCTTGATACTAGTTTTTCAGAATGACAAATTTTTACAAAATTATGCACATGCAGGTTAAATACACAATGACCTCCAGTATTAGGTGGATTATCTGTGTCACCTGTAACTTCCTCCCAGTCACTGTTCGAACTATCAACAGAATCGGAGGAAACTTCTGTCAGTTCGCATTCACTTTCAGAGCTACTTGGAATTATTCCTGCCTGCGTCAGAGATACATTCGTCACATGGCATTTCCTAGACAGCGGACTTGCAGAAATATCACTCTTGTCAGAAGATGCAAAGTCGTCGCTGTCATCGGGCGATAAATCGCTCTCTAATGAAACACTAAATGTTAAAACATTGCATATTTCATCCTCTTTCATATACTTAGCCATCTTTACACTATTGGAGGTAAATAAACAAACATATAAACAAGCAAGATAACAAGCAAGTGACACGAAGAAGCAGAGTGCAGGGCTACCACACGCGAAACTTGCAATGCATCAACAGAAAGCTTTTTTCCTCTGTTTGGTTGGCCATCAGAGTGCAGAACTATTGGACCACGGACCACCCATGGCCACTTGTGGACCAAGATCCACTCTGCATTTGCTGATCTGCCTTCTATATACAGTAGGTACAAACACGTTGTGTTTTAAATGAGTTTCCATTCTCTTTGACTAGAGTTTTTTTATCTAGGTCACAGCAAAGCCAATTACACATGATAACGTCACCGAAGGCAGCAGAATTTTTCCTCATAATAGACATCTTGTGAATATCTATGGCCATAAAATTGAGTGCTAAATCAGCGACCACTTTGTTGGACTTAGGTCTTGATAGGTGGGGCTGTCTTGTGACATGGTATGGGAATGTTGAGTGCTGCATCAGCTGCCATATTGTTGGACTTAGATCGTGATGCTACATATTTCTTTTGATTTATCGGAACTCTTTATCTCCCGTGTGGGTAGAGTTGCATGTTGTAAGAGGCAACCAAAGAATCTGCACTCACTCTGTCGTCTTAAAAGCCCAAAAACATATCCATGGTCCAGTTCTTTTCCGTATAGCATATAAATTTATATATATTTTAATTACAGTAATTACTGAGTAGGAATCTTTGTAGAAATCCAGGCATTTTGTGTTGTGTAAAGGTATCAATTAAAATGTTAACCCAGATAGAAAAGAAACAAAATAATGTGACAATGGAAAGCAACTAAACAACTAGGATGCATTGAAGAGACTGATGAGCGTAAATAAAATTGCGATAGATACAAACGTTGGGTGAATGCCAGTTGGAGGTAAAGGTAAGAAGACATCAGATATTGAGTCCTTGTGTGTGAAATGAAGTGGTAGGACTACTGAAAATCTGAAGTTCAGAGACAGAGGGAGATTAATGTGAAAGAATAGACAAAGGTGGTATATTTGTCAGTGCGCGTGAAACCATGACACAGGTCACGAGATGTTATTTTATAGGGCAGATAAAAAAGAGAGAAGAAATGAACAGGAAAGAGACCACAAGAAACACCTCAAAAGAGTTGAATGAAGTGGACGAAAGTATGTAGAAGAGAGGAGATGGGATGGATAAGAGTTCTCATTTCATACCCGGAGAGGGTTCGTCAGACCTTCTAGACAGTAACGCGGTCTCTAAGACCAGGGAAATTTGTGGTGGTGGTGTATGTCCATGGCCTACAACAGGAAACTGTCCTGGCATTCACCTTAGTGTAGGAGAATGAAAAACCATAGAAAACCATTCTCATGACAGCTAACGGTGGGAACCAGTCCCTCTCCAGCTCCCGAATGAAGTGGTGTAGAGCTCTGCCCACCGGTCCTTTGCTTGGTTCGTTGGTCGGAACGCAGAACTCTCTGGCCACAGTCCAGCCGCGCCCACGTATAGGCCAAAGCCTACCCTGCATCTTCCCAGAAGTGAGGAAGAAATATTGGAAGCAGGAACAGTAGTAGAGAGACAGAAATTGATGGAGGCCTTTTGATTGATAACCTGGGGTGGTGATGATGGTGATTCTTTTAAGAGTAAATACAACTGGGGAACCATCCTCATTCATAACCTGGCCCAAGAGAGAACTGGAAATGGAAAGAAGACAAGGAAGAAATTATTTTTAGACTGCAGTGCCATCTATTAGTTGACCCATGAACTATGCAATGAAGGTAACATCAAAATTGCCAGCACAGAGAAAATGTATGAAAGGTTTTTTTTAGAAAATATCTTCCAATATATTTTGAAAATACAGTAGAACCCCTATTTAATGTTTTTACAGGGACCTGATTTTTTAAACCTTAAATGAGGGTTTAACTTAATTTGAGGTTTTGGTAGAAAGCACACCTTTTCCATAGATATTTGCCTGTATTAACATAAACTGAACCATCATATATTATTTACACAGTGACAGCAATAAAACAAGGAGATATCTACCCTACACACTATACTGTAGTTACGATTTGTGCTTCATTTTGACAGAATTTTGTCGGTGAATGCAAAACCACTTTAGTTTAAGGTTATTCTTATAACGTTATACATGATTTTCCATAAAAGTTGGGAAAGATCCTAAACTCGCACAAAAACACATTAAATTCGGTATAAAAGAGCAATCGGTTTGTTTAAATATTTTTGCGGATGTTCTCCAAGTAGCAGCTTGCTCATCAGCACGTATTTTCTAATCCCAATAGTCTGAAAACTCATATTCACTTTCATTCTTAAAAATTGTAATAGCATCACTCCAGAGGCTTGTGGCAAATATTTCCATTTTCTTACTTCTAACAGCGTCGCCTAACCTAGGTTTACCGCGCACGTTTTATGAAAACATTTCAAGCTCCCTATACAACAAGGATAATTTTCACTATAAATTTACACAAGAACAGCCTTTCTGAAATTTAACAAGACACAAAAGTAAATAACCTAACCTCTGAAAGTAGTTATGGATACCGCTGTATCTTGAGGAGAAGTATCACATTCTTATTTTATTTCAGTATATAGAATTAAAATTAAGCAATTGTTTACTTCCGCCTTTATTTCTAAGGATTTAACAACTGCTGGCATTGCACTTATTGCAAAAACATATCATCCCAGTGTATGTTTACACGAGTTGGAGACTCGGAGTTGTGAGGAGACCTCAGGCTCGCTCAAGATCGACTCGCTCACACGTAGCTAGGAAACGATATGGAAGATGATCGATCGCATTCAGTACAAACGCTGGAGTAGCGTCATATACTGTATTCGGTAAAGTGTATGAATATTGATAACAGATCCAAACTAACGCACCCAAATTTGCCCATAATAACGAATGAATCCGTAAAAGGGTTCTCATTGTAACCGATGGATATTGCACATATTAATATAGGAATTTTCAAAGGTTATAATAACATTGTCATTAAAATGAGGGCTCTCTTCCGCTACAGCGGCTGTGGTTGGATCAGCATCCAAGTCCAACATCTCACTTTAGCCCTAAGTGCCCACGCTCTAATTTTCTCTTCTGCCTTGAATCATCCTTAGCAAGCTTATGACGTCTTTTTCATAGGTTTTTAATGTCCCATAACCAAAATGAATAGAAATAAATATCTGAGAAGTTTAACATTTCCTTAATGCTAAGTGCGGGTTTTGCCCTATTGTGAATTACGTTAAGTCAAATATAAAATAGTTTTGCTCTTATGGAATAATTTTCAGGACTGGAAAATTATTTCATTAAATACGGGTCGTACGTTAAATCAAGGACACGCAAAATTGGGGTTATACTGTATCACTGTTTAGAGATATTTCATGTGCCCAATCTTTAAAACATTCATTAAAAATTCATTTTATTTTTGGCCTAGAGTTTTGATTTAATTTCTAAATCACACAGTTAACTGTTTAAACCAATTCTGTAAAAAATCAAAACTGGATATTTGCAACTTGAGGTATGGTTTCCTATCCTCAAGACACATTTGTGGTTATAGAACACAGAGGCTTTTTAGTAGCCCTATTCTACATGTGTATGCTTGCAAATTCTTCGTTGTTTTCTGGTTTATCATGGAAAAGAAAATGGTTTTGAAATCTGAAGTCTTCGTACTGTCGCCTTTTGGATGAAGTAAAAGCTTCGACGCTGGCAACCGATCCGAAACGTCATTCTTCTCCATGACAGTGCAAGGCTGCATACTGCCTCTTTAACGTGAGAAAAACTAGAGGAAATTCAGTGGACACCTCTGGAACACCCTCCGTACAGCCCAGATTTATCGCCATGCAACTACCATTTGTTTGGACTACTCAAACAAGACCTAGGAGGACAGCAGTTCGATGATGGTGCAAGTGTAGAAGAGTTTGTGCGCAACTGGCTCCATACAAATCTCTCTTCTTTCTATCACAACGGCATAAAAAATTTACCAATCCGATGGAGAAAGTGTGTATCGAAGGCAGGACACTATGTAGAAAAGTTATCTCTATATGCGTATTTTTTAGGTTGATGCAATCAATTTAAAAAAAATAATTCCCATTTATATTTGATCCACCTAGGGTGGGAATTTGAATGTACTGCTGCTGTTAGTAGTCATTCTGAGGTGGGGCTTTGCTAGGATGTTAGGGGGGGGAGTCTGGAGAAGGGGTTTGCGTGCGCGAACGATGGTGGAGAGGTTCAGCACTCCATGAGTGAGCAAGAGGTGCATACATCTGTTGCGCAATGCATCATTATCAAGTTTCTCGCAAAAGAGGGCACCAAACCTTCCAAAATTTTGAGACTGCTCCGCGCAGAGTTTGGGGAAGAAACACTTTCGCAGACTCGAGTGTATGAGTGGGCTAAAAATTTGTGGCAGGAAGAGAAGCTGTGGAAAACAAACCTCTTGAACGGAGACTGCGGACAAGCATCACTGCAGACAACACTGTTGCCATTCATGACATTATTGAAGAACGGCAAATTCGCAAATTGTTTTAGCCATAGGAATAAGTTTCAGAAGTGTTCAAAACCATCATCCGAGATGAACTCCATTTCAGAAAATTTTCTGCCGGGTGGGTTCCTCGTCTCCTGAACCAGGAACAAAAATCTTTACGCCACGAAGTTTGTCAGAGACTACTGCATCGCTACGAGGAGGAAGGAGAGGATTTCTTGCATCGTATTGTGACTTGTGATGAAACTTGTGTGCATCTTTACACCCCAGAGTCAAAGCAAGCAAGCAAGCATGGAGTTGTGGCAAAGAGACGAAGCAGATCCAGTCAAGGCCAAAACACACTCATCTGCTAGAAAGGTGCTTGCAACCGTTTTCTGGGACTCCGCGGGCATCTTACTGGTGATTTTCTTCACGAACAAAGGACAATTAATGCAGCCTAATCAATCTACACCTAACAACTATGCATATACAGCATCATATTTTTAAGATATTTCATGTCATATTCACACCAAATATTAGTTCATAAACACTAAAAATTAAAATAAGGATACTTAAAAACTAAAGTAAACTATCTCTTGCTATGTAGCTGTTCATATCGCTTCAGTGATAATCTAGATTTGTGATGAGTTGTAACAATTTTGTCAAGATCATGTAACATTTTTAAATGACATTTTCTGAATTTTAAGAATTTAAATGTGATTACATCATCACACTATCAGCTTGTGGAATAAAAATTATTGTCTTTCAGGCTACTGGAAGTCGAATTGGATCCATTCTGCAGGCTTTGTCCACCTTGTTTGTAGGAGCTGTTATTGCTATGATTTATTCATGGAAATTGGCTCTTGTAGCCTTAGCAGCAGTGCCTGTAGTGTTTGGATCTGTTTTTCTGGAGGCTCGAGTGATGCATACTGAAGGAGTTAAAGAAAAATTGGCTATTGAAGAGGCTACAAAGGTAGATTTACATATAGTTTTATATTATTAAATTTTTACATCATGCTGGATTTAAAGCACAAAACTAATATTTATAACTGGTTCATTTTTAGATTGCAGTGGAAACTATTTCCAATATTCGAACCGTGGCCAGCCTGGGAGGTGAAGCATCATTCCTTCGTAGATACATCATGGCACTATATATATCTCAGAAAGCTGCAAGCCGCAAAATGAGATTACGTGGAGTTGTTTTTGGCCTTGGACAAACGGCTCCATTCTTTGGCTATGCTCTGGCTTTTTACTATGGAGGAGTTCTCATTGCTAATGAAGGACTTCCTTACAAAAGTGTTATCATGTAAGTACAACAGAGCGTGAAGTACTTTTTGGTACCACAGTGAAATGTCGGTTGCAACTTATTTGCTAAACTGTTTTCTTTCCTACTTCATTTCAGGGTTGGTGAAGCACTCATTTTTGGAACTTGGATGTTGGGACAGTCAATGGCATTTGCACCAAATTTTGGTGCAGCAAAATCTGCAGCTGGACGTCTATTCAGAATGCTTGATAGGAAGCCTCTCATAGCCTCAGCAGCCACTGCTGAAAGCATACCATCATCAGTAAGTCAGCATGTATAAAATTGTTTGTTAAGAGAGACATATTGAAGGGGCCAGGTAGCCAAATTTATGTTGCTTGATCCCAAGTCTCTGCGACTTTCAGGAACTACTGTAAGCTTATCTCATTATTTTCTTATTTCAGTACCCAATCCCAATCCTGAACTCAAATCATTTCAGTTAAGCATGACTGTGGAAACAAAAACCTAGGTTAGAATTCTCATTTAACTTGTGTTTACTTTGTGTATGTTTTTTCTCCCATATGCCACTCCTCTCTCCCTCTTATCCTTACCTAACTTGATAGCAAGGCAATTATTCTTATAACAATAGTTACTGGCTGACAAACAAAACAGTTAAGGCAGAAGAAGGGAGGTGTCAGATCAGAAATTGAATTAAAAACCATCCATTTTCATACTGACTCTTCAAACCCTTTGATATACCATACCACTCTCCATTTCTTCTCATCGCCTATGGATCTTGGCATAGTTTGTTACTACAAACATAAATAAAGTGTACTGTTATGGTAACTCTGCTGTAATTTCTGTTCCATCCTGTAGCCCATTTATAAACTATAAAATATTTAATTAGTTCTAATATGAAAATAATTTTCAGTTTTCCAATAAAACTCTTCTCTTCTAACATATTTCATCTGTGTGCCCCTGTGTGATCTCTTTGTTGTACTGAAACCCTTTTAAATTTTTCAGTGACAGTTGTGACCTTTCCTTCATGATTATTAATAATTTCAAAACCTCAGCCTTTGTCATCATAACCTCTTACAAAAGCACACTCAAAGTATCTTGGGAACTGCATTTGAGTATGTCTTTTCAATCAGTTAAAAGGAGAGATTAATTTCTTGAAATTTTGTCAATATCTTCTTATCTAGTCAAAGTACTGTAAATCCATGTAAGATTTAACAACTTAAATTTTTATTACCAGGCATTAATAGCAATTAGACTTTCTTTCAAGATCATCTGAATATGGTTTTGAACATCAAATTCTTTTCCTGAGAGTCTCAAAACCTACCTGGATAACTACCTGGCTCTTCAGTGTCCCCACGGAAATCCTACCCTTTTCTGTAGAATAACATTTTAATATGCCAAACTAAGATAAGGCCTGTATATTTTTTACTTACAATAAAATTCTGTTTTAGGAACTGGGTGCAGGTATAAACTATTCACAAATTCAGTTCTTCTATCCAACAAGACCCAAAGTAACTATTCTCCGTGGACTTGACTTGGTGATCAAACCTGGACAAACTGTTGCTTTGGTTGGCCCTAGCGGCTGCGGGAAATCTACCTGTATACAACTCCTACAGCGACTCTATGACCCAGTTTCAGGTTCTGTTGTAAGTCATTTGAAACCTATTACATATAATTTTACTGTCAGAAATTTAACAGATCATTCTTCATTCTGAAAGTTGTATCTAATTTTTCTCAAAAAGCTGTCAAGACCTGAAAGACCTTTTCTCTTTTGTGTTGTGGTTTGTAGAAGAGTGTTTTAATAAATATCAGCCTTAAGCTGGAAAGCAACCATTGTATTAATTTAAAATTCTCACATATTCAAATAATTTGGTTTGTTATACACAATATTGACATGATCAAACTTGTGGAGAATTCATCATTATTATTATTATTATTATTATTATTATTATTATTATTATTATTATTATTATTAAAGAGTCTTTATTGTGGCGAAGTTAGGGCTCCCGGCCCTTTCTTACACTTAACCACTTCATGTATATACAATGTATATTTTACATAAAATTTAAACATATGAAGTCTTTACAACCTAAAGTATAACTAAAGCAACTAAAGTATCACTAACTAAACTAAGGTGAGTAAAGTATAACTAAATTATATACAGGAACACATTGCAATAAACAACCATATTCACTCTCATTCATGCATCCCATTCACACTCAAGAAAGACTGGAAGTGCTTAAAAGATGATGCTGGCAAAGGATTTTAAATTTTGTCTTAGATTTAGCTTCCCTGATGTCATTGGGGAGTTCATTCCACCAGCTCGTGGCGGTGATAGTGAATGATCTGTTGTAGGTTGCGGTTCGATGCACAGGAATTTCTAGCGTACAGCCTGACCGGGTATTGAACAGGTGCAGGGAACTAAGGTAGCGAAATCTGGTGGATAGGTAAGGAGTTTTTTCAGAAAGCACTTGATACACCAAAGTAGTTGCGTGGAGTCTACATCTGTCATTCAGTCGTAACCAAGATAATTGTGTATAGAATGGGGATACATGGGCGTATGGTTGTATGTCGAATGCATACCTGATGCATGCATTTTGGGCACGTTGCAGTCTCATGCTTTGCTCGTTATTGATATTAATAAAAACTGTATCACAGTATTCGAGAATTGGAAACAAGAGTGATTGAATGAGCTTTATTTTCAAGGACCGAGGAAATATATTTTTAAACCGCTTCAGAGGATGCAGGCTTTGATATACCTTTTGGCACACTTTCATCACATGTTGCGACCAGTTCAATGTTTCGCTTATAGCCACACCAAGATTCATAACTGTTTCACAAAATGGAATAATGGTATTGTTTAGTGCTACAGGAGGAATTTCGTATTGTTTTAAGACGTGTAAGTTTTTTGAAGTACCAATGATTATTGCTTGCGTTTTAAGAGGATTAATTCTGAGATTGTTACTCAATGCAAAGTTACTTATGAGACTTAAATCAGCATTAACTTTTTCTACAGCACTCTGAATTTTATCAGTTCTTGAGTGGTAGTAGATCTGCAGATCATCAGCATAAAGATGATACTTGCAATGTGTAATCGATTTGGCAACATCGTGTAAGTAAATTGCAAACAGCAATGGTCCAAGTACAGACCCTTGGGGGACACCGAGGGGTTTGTTAAGCCACTCAGATCTGCTATTATTTACTTTGACACACTGACGGCAATTTTTGAGGTACGAACTGAAAAAGTTTATTGCCGTCTTGCTGAAATTTAATGAATCCAATTTTGAAAGTAGCAGTTGAGGAACAACAGTATCAAAAGCACTAGAAAAATCAAGTAGAACCAGTACAGTCACTTGTCGAGTGTCCATTGCCTGTCGGATATCATCAGTTACTTTCAGTAGGGCAGTCGTTGTGCTGTGTCCTTTCTTGAAACCAGATTGGTAAGGGTCAAGCAGTGAGAAGTTAGTCAAGTAAGTGAGGACTTGTTCGTGTACCAAGCGTTCTAGTACTTTGGAAAGGGGTGGGAGAATGGATATAGGGCGATAATCTGATGGTAAACTAGGAGAATTCTTCTTAGGAATAGGAATGACGATACCGTGCTTCCACACAGTTGGGAATACTCCCTGTACAAGGCAATGATTAAATATATGCGTCAGAATAGGTAATATGGCACCAATAATATTTTTTATGAAAGATAATGGTATGTCGTCATTACCTGGAGCATCAGACTTGAGGGAGTAAATTACACGCTTCACATCGTTCGCCCCAACTTTTTTGAAAGTGAATTTTACTTGATTTACTCGGGAATGGGCATTTAAGGCGTTAATATCATCATCAGTTAGGTCATCAACTGGTTGATGATGATGATGATGATGATTATTATTATTATTGTTATTATTATTATTATTATTATCATTATTAGGATAGTTAGCATCATAGTCATTATTGTCAGTAATATCATTATTAAAGTATGCTGCTTTCGTAAAATGAGAATTTAGATCATCAAGTGGTATACTGGGTGTCTGCATGGTCAGGCTGCGACCTATACCCATCTGATGCAAATGTTTCCGTATTAGTGCTGAATTTCGTCCGTTTGTTATCTCTTGAATATATTTATACTTGCTGTTACGAATTCATTTCTTAACTTTATTTCGGAGAATACGGTAATTTTCGAAATCACTAGTGCTTTCAGTTCGCCTAAATCGCCTATACCAAGCATCACGATTTGCCATGACAGACTTAATTTCATTTGTTAGCCAAGGAGACGAAGGGTGAGAAACTCAAATTTGCTTCTTCGGAGCGTGTTTGTCATACAGTCCTAATATTAAAGAGTTCAGTCTGTCAACCTTATCATCAATGTCAGTAGAATGTCATTCCACGGCAATTGATATGCTTCATTTCGTATTATCTCAGTATTAAAATGCTTGAAGTCTCTTCGCATTATGTACCTGGTTTTGTACTTTGGTGCCTTGAGAGAGTAACATAAGGAAATGAGATCGTGGGTCGAAATACCTGGTACAGCAAGCTGTCCATGTTTTACCACTTTCTGCAGATTGTTTGTTATAATAAGGTCAATCAGTGTGTGAGACGTGTGGTTTATTCTGTGAACATGGTTAGTCTCGTCTAGTGTCAGTATATTGTAATCCATGCCATGGAATAAGTTTTGTAAGTATGTTGATTCGTTACTTGTAACTAGGAGATTAGTATTGAAGTCACCAAGAATGATTATGTTTTCGTACAGCGGAGTTAACTTCGATAATGCCACTTCTAGGTCAGATATATGTTGTATGTGAAGAAGGGGAGAAATGCATTCCTCTTAGAGTTTCTGTATAATATTGAAATGAGAAAAGTAATTTGAGAAATTGAAATTTGTAAAGAGTACAGTTCTACACTGTCAGAGAATGCCAAAAGAATGGAACTTGTTGAAGTTAAACAGCCTTTTAACTCGCCATTGATCATGCTCTAGTTTAGTTTGTAACACTCGTCGTCATCAGCTGCTACTTGTTCCAGAGTATACAAATTTTCCTGCTTAAGAAATCTACTGGCACTCAATGCTGTTTGTGCTTGTACTTCTGATGACTGAACAAGCCAATCTTTGCGTGAAACATGCACCCACACAGATTGAACTTGATGGATGGCGGAGGGCAAGGTTGCATCTGATGGAGTATATGTAACTGTCATTTAATCTCTTCATGCCTGCGTTGCTCTTGCTCAAACAGTTCAACAACAGCAGAGGTGATTTAGCGCCAGAGCGAGTGATCTTTGGCAAATGTGTCCCAGGTTTGAGGGTTGATGTTTATCATCATCATCATCATCATCCTAAACCATCTCCAGTTTCCCGGGTGTGGTATGAGCCTCCTCCATCTCATCCTGTCCTTGTACCATTCTTCCTCCACCAACTTGTCCCAATCATGACCTCTCAGCATTACATCGCTCTTAACTAAATCTATCCATTTCCTTCGTGGCCTTCCCACGGGTCGTCTTCCTTCTACCTTTCTGTCAAATTCCTTCCTTGCAGTTCTGTTTACTGGCATCCTCTTCATGTGACCAAACCACTTCAGTCTTGATATCTGAATCTTATTGAGGAGAGAGTCATCTATTCCTACTTCTTCTCTAATTTTCTCATTCCTAATCTTGTCTTTCCTGGTTTTCTGGATCATAGTGCGTAGGAATTTCATTTCAGCTGCCTGAAGTTTGGAATTATCTCTATTGGTTAGTGTTGTGGTTTCGAGACTGTATGTAAGAATTGGTGTATAATAGGACTTGTACAATGTCATTTTTGTTTTCATGGGTATTTGCTCATCCCACAGCAGGTGTCTTACCTGGTGGTAGAATTGTTGCCTTATTGATTCGATTGTTCACCTCATGTTTTGCTAGGTTGTCATTTGATATAACGCTACCCAAGTATTTGAAAACTGGAACGCTGTCCAGTTGAGCTTCATTTAACATGACTATTGGTTCTGCTCCTTCCCGATACACTTTCATCACCACCGTCTTGGTCTTGCTGATGTTTAAACCATATTTCTTAAACTCCTCATTCCAGCTTTGTATTCTCTCTCCCAATTCATCTTCTGAGTCACTCCAGATCGCAACATCATCTGCAAATGTGAAGGCTTTGATATCTCCATGTTCTTTCCTTTTAATAGATTTCATTACTACATCCATTACAATAATAAATAGAAGTGGTGACAATGAGCTGCCCTGCTGCACTCCTCTCTTTGTTTCAAACCAGTCCGACAAACCACATCCTACTTGAATACAGCTTCTGTTCCCACTATACAACATTTTCACTTTGTCTATGAGGCTGTCTCGCACTTGAAGTTCTTTCATGCATTGCCAAATTCTTTCCCTTGGTACACTATCGTATGCTTTCTCAATGTCCAAAAATATTAGGAATAAAGGCTTGTTCTTCTCCCAGTATTTTTCCATTAGCATCCTAATTGCAAATATAAGGTCTGTAGTTGACCTTCCTGGTCTGAAACCATACTGCTCTTCTTCCAAAATTGGTTCAACAATATCTCTGATTCTGGTCTCTATTATTTTTTCCAATATTTTCGGGACATGAGACAGTAGTGTGATACCATGGTAATTAGTACATTTTTGTCGGCTTCCTTTCTTGAACAGAGGTACAATGATGCCCATCTTCCAGTCCTCAGGAATAGTATTTTCCTCCCATATCTTGTTGAGCAGTCTATAGAGCCATTGGATTCCTGGAACTCCCACTGCTTTCAGCATATCTGCACTTAGTTCATCTACGCCCACTGCCTTTCCTTTCTTCATGCTCTTGAGCGCATTTTCAACCTCAAGCCATGTAATTGGTGGTTCAGTTGTGGTTCCTCGACTTGGCTCTCCTCTATCCGTTGTTATGTTTTCTGTATCTCCATTCAGCAGCTTTTCGAAATAGATCTTGAGTTCTTGTTTAATTTCTCCCTCTTCTTGTGCCAGAGTTCCATCATCACGTTCTATTGCTTTTATGGTCTCTTGATCCCTTCGCTTGTTTTTCACTACCCTGTATAGCAATTTCATATTTCCTCTACTGTCCTCTTCCAGTTTGTCTGCAAACTCATTCCATTTCTTCACTTTTTCTTCCCTTACAATGTTCTTTACAGCAAGTTTCTTGTTCCTGTATACTCCTTGAAGTCTTTGTATTTCTTGTTCATTTCGTTCTTGTCCCTGTTTTTGTTTCTCCTTGTCCAGTGCCTTCTTTATTTGGTTTCTTTCTTTCACCGCTGTTTTCACTCTATCATTCCACCATGGTGTCTCCTTTTTTCTTTTGATAGAACTTGTAACTCCACATAGGTTTTTGGCTTCTCCCACAAAGGTGTCTTTGAAGGCCTTCCATTCTTCATTAACGCTGGTTACTTCACACTTCGGCAAACTCTGTTGAATCCTTAGTTTGTATTCTTCCTTTATTTGGACTTCTTGCAACTTCCAAGTTTTAATCCTTGGTTTTTTCGTAATAAGTTTCTGCGTTTCATTTGTCTTATGTTTGAAGTCTACTACCAACAATCTGTGGTCACTGTCCATGCTTTCACTAGGGATGACCTTTACATCTGTGATGTACCTGCCACCATCTTTATTTGTGATTACGTAGTCAATCAATGTTCTATACTGGCCATCCCAACTGTACCTTGTTATTCTGTGACTGTCTCTTTTTTTTGAAGAATGTATTTTTGATTATAAGATCATTTCTTCTGCACAGATCTAATAGTTGTTCTCCTTCTGGGTTCCTTTGTCCAAATCCATGTGGACCAATGATGTTCTCGTACCCAAGTCTGTCTACCCCAACTTGAGCATTTAGATCTCCAATAATAATAATAACATTTTCCTCATTAACTGTATCTTCCAGGTCTTGCCGAAATTTCTCTTTGTCTTCCTCACTGCAGCCTGTCTGTGGGGCATACACTTGTATGATGGTGTACTTAGTGTTCTCCAGTTTCATGGACATTTTAATGATTCTATCACTTTTGCAGATAACTTCAGCTGTAGCATCAGTCCTTTCGTTAATTAAGAATCCAACACCATTTTTCGCTACCTTCTCCTGTCCACTCCAGTATAATTTATAACCTCCACGAAGTGTCTTACTTCCAATCCCTTTCCATTTGGTCTCACTTAATCCCAATATTGATATTTTTCTTCTATCCATCATAATTTTTTTAACCTGGTCTTTATGATGCTTCAAAGGGGCACCATGGGGTCTAGTGCCTGAGGAAAGTTCACCATTCAGGAATTAGTGAGGAAGTCTGGTGTTGCTCATACGGCATACATGCCCAGTCCACTGAAGCTGATGGCCAATGATGGAGGCTTCTATACTGTTCATGTATGCTTTCTCAAGAACTGGAAGATTTTAGACATGATTCTCCCATTTGATATTTAAGACTGATTGAAGTTTCTGCTGATGAAAATGTTCAAGTTTTTTAATGTCACGCGGCACAGGGTCCAAGTTTCACATCCGTAGAATAATGTTATGATGATGACTGCTTTATACACCATAAGTTTGGTATGAACTGTTAAGTCTTTATTTCTAAAGACCCGGTTCGATAGCTGACCAAATACGAAACGAGCAGCACAGAGTCTGTGGTGCATCATTTAGAAAAGATGGTCCCAAGGTATGTGAAGTTGTCTATTCTTTGCCCATTACTACAATGTTTTCAATTGAAGTTATTTCTCTTCCTAATTTTATTTCATTTAAATAGTGATTGTAATGGTTTTTTATCTTGGTTTGGGAAAAGAGGTATATTTATTGGAGAGCAAGTTGTAAAGCATAGCTCTGACAAGTAAAGTACATCGTCGAATTTTCTAAAGTAACCTTTTCTTTTTGTGGTTTTAGCCACAGAACCTCCAGGTTTACATGGGATACAAAGCATAAGGATGTCGCTTTTCATTTCAAACACCCACATGACGTGGATGGAATTTGAACTGCGGCCGTTTTGGTAAAAGGCCAGTTACTTGTGTGTCATGCCTCTGTCTGATGTTCTCCTCTGCGTGATCTTTTAATTGACCTTAAATTTTGTTATCACATGCTAGATAATCAGATTCAGGACAAAATTAAAATGATAGTAATCGTGACCAAACTTACACTTCCTCTCCTGTGCAGTTTCAACATGGGGGATAAACTGTGTGAAAGTTGACACCTACATGAAACAAGTCTCAAGACCTGGTAACTTCCTGTCATCATTTGATGACTGCTCATATAGTCGGCAGATTTTGGTCTCTCCTTTACTCATCTGTTCCACCTAAAATTAGGTTAACTATTGAATTGGAAACCTGAGCCGGAATTACTTTGTAATGGTGTGGCGAGTCATCAGATGAAGAAAGAAAGAGTGAGTGTGATCAATTGAAGGACACAACTCTAAAAGCTTTTATTTGGAGGCAATTGTTCCACAGCCTGTAGTAGAGCATCGATTATCTGAATACTCATCAACCGAAATATCTTTTAACTGACAGTGTTGCAGTTGGCAAGTTCAAATTTGCATATCACGTAGAAGTTCCACTAGTTTTAGTGCTGCTCACAATGGTGCCTAAACGTAAACAGTGTTTCCGGTAAAGTTTTAAAATAATAGAGGAGTTGAAGAATGGTGCTAGTGGATCAAGCTTAGCTCAGGAATATGAAGTTGGAAATGCAACAATATCGGACATTAAAAAGAATAGTGATGCCATTACAAATTTTGACAGTGAAGATGGAAGCTTGCCATCCAGTGAGAAAGCTGTTCACTTCCTTGAGATGACTATGAAGTGGTAAGAACAAGAAGAAAAATGTGATTCCATCCAAATGCTGTCTTTAAAACATCTGCAAGATTTAGCAGTTGAAGAACGAGTTTCAGCTCTGAAGCAAAAGAAAATTTTGGACTTCTTTCCTAAACTGTAGGACTACTTCAATGTATTACTTCTTGTGTAAGATGCATGATTAAAAATATGTACAGTTTTGTGTTTAACTTCAATTTTCCTTCCCGTAAATGATCGGTTATAAAAAAAAATCATTTTTCCAAACACTCCAGTCCCTAGATTTTTCTGGATAATTGATGCTCTACTGTAATTTGAATCTATCTATTCCTTACACCTCACTGGGATAGCTGAAGGGGTTAAGTTTTAACAATCCAACAACTGTGATGGATGGATGATTTGAAAGCATACCAGTATACAATTAAAACATGGTTCTTACTCCCTCCAACCAATAATGGGTTTAGAGAAGCTAGACAAAACAAGAAATTCCTATTGACAAAAAGTATATAATTTGACCCTATTAGTATCTTTTGGTCATCACTCCACATCCGAGCTTGAGATCCTCTGGGGAGGAGAGCTATTTGTATTTCAAAATAAATAAAAATGAGAAAAGAAAGAGATGCAAAATTTCAAATGTGAATATAAAATCTTGTGACCAGTAACAATATTTATAAGAGAGTCCTTAAATGGTGTTATCACTGTTTTAATGGTTTGTTTCAGGCTATGGATGGACGTGACATATCATCACTACCGTTAGATGGACTGAGGTCACAACTGGGAATTGTATCTCAGGAGCCTGTTCTGTTTGACAGAACGATTGCAGAGAATATTGCATATGGTGATAACAGCAGACAAGTGTCAGTTGATGAAATTATTGCTGCTGCAAAGAAAGCAAATATCCACAGCTTTGTCACTGCACTGCCTTTGGTAAGATTGTTATGAAGGAAATATTAAGAGTTCAAAAATGTATTTCAGCCAATCATCATTGTTCTGCCATTTCATTGCTGGATGAGAAGATCTAAATTGAAATAGATATTTTTTGTTTCTAAAACCTTAGAATAGGTCACAGGTACAAAATAGGCATTTTAGGCACCATAAAATTCCTGTCAAATGTTTGTAGTTTATACACAGTTCAAAAAAATTAGGGGAACATATTTTGCAACATCTGGTATGTGAATGTTAATTTGGTAGATGGGGTTTCAATGGTTGTACAGCATACCTTGAGACTTTAGCTACTCAGGGTATGTCAAATCGAAGTTATACTCCATCTGTAGGTGTAGCCATGCATTAAACTGTCAGGTGACCCCTCAAAACAAAGTGAATAGTGTGTCGTTGTGAGGTACACAGACTACTGCGGTCATTTGAGCATGTTGTATGTAAACCAGCACATCCCACGAGACATCTTAACGAGGTTCGAGTCGCAAGTGCCATCACTTTGATCCAGGAAGGATGAACTTTTCGTCATGTTACTGTGGATCTCAATGACTCTCCGTCGGTTATTCAACGCTTATGGAATCGCTACAGTGAGACAGGCCAGTTCACAAGGAGGGTTGGACAAGGTCGTGAACGCATGACAACCCCACAGGATGACCGATATCTGACCATCTGTGCATTGCGGCGTTGTTCAGCAACTGCCAGAGAACTGCAACAAGACTTCCGGAAAGTCACTGGAGTCACGGTGTCTAACCAGACACTAAGGAACAGGTTAAGAGAAGTGTCCTTACGACTCAGACGTCCTGTTCGAGTGCCCCGTTTAATGCAGCAACATTGCGCAGTTCGCCTTCCGTTTGCCCGTACCTACGTCAACTGGCAACTTCGCCAATGGAGAGCTGTGTTCACAGACAAGTCCAGATTTCCCCCGACACAGAGTGATGGACGTCAACATGTATGGAGATGCCATGGTGAGCAGTAAATGTTGTCCAGGAAGGTGACCGATTCAGACAAAGTTCTGTGATGGTGTGGTAATCTTACCACTCCGGGGTACATCGAGCAGATACTGCTACAGAATGTGTTGATTGTTGCATACGGTGTTGGCCCTGAATTCGTACTCGTGCATGACAATGCCAGGGCGTATGTAGCGGCCATCACGAGAGCTGTCTTGCGAGAACTGGACATTCAAGAGATTGAATGGTCAGCAGCGAGTCCCGAACTTAATCCCATTGAGCATGTGAAGGATAGGCTTGACAGAAGTGTTCGCGGGCGTCCTATTCTACCACAGACTCCCAAAGACCTTGAACAGGCTCTCATTGAAGAATGGGACCTGATACCGAAATGTGACCTCAGTTGACTTATATGGAGCATGCCCCATAGGTGCCAACTTGTAATAAATGCTCATTGAAGACATACACCATACTGAAGCTCTCGAACTGTGATAAAAATCCCCCCTGGCGGACTGTTATCCCTTTGTTTTCGCCCCTATTTGGACATTTCCGTTTGTGTTATGAAAATGAACGTGAATCCATTGATGTTCTTTTGTATACTTCAACAGTAAAAAATAAAGTTTTAGTTGGTAATATACCTGGGTGTGAGGTATTGTTTTGTGGACCATGGCATATGTTCAAAAACATGTCCCCCTAATTTTTTTGAACTGTGTATAATATGATGGTTCATGGTGTGAGTTACTGTAGTCACATCCTAGTTCGTGAACCATGGGAAACGGCTGAGTGGCCTAGTAAATGGTCGTGAGAGTCGAGATACCAGTTGCTATGGAATGGAAGTGGGCATCTCGGAGATATTCTGAGTCGTGGCCCTCCTTGTGCTCAGGCGGCTAGGACTATACAATCCACCAGTGGTCCATAACCTGTTAAGAGGAGAGATCCTCACTTGGACTGTGTGTAAGTAGGGTAGCATCCTGATTCATGAATTTACTGAGCTCAGAACATTTTAAGCAAGCCTCAGACCTATGGGAGTAATGGAGTCCCACTCTCATTTGACAGGCAAGGGACTCCTTGGAAACAACTTGGGGAACGAAATGGAATTCGATGGGGAGCTATCAATATTAATGGGGCTTATGGAAGAAAGAAAGTAGAACTGGCTAAGTCAGCAAAGAGGATGAATCTGGATGTGCTAGGAGTAAGTGATATTTGGGTAAGGGGAGATAACGAGGAAGAGATAGATTATAAAGTGTACTTGATGGGTGTTAGAAAGGGAAGGGCAGAGTATGGGGTAGGGCTGTTTATCAGGAATACCATTGCACGCAACATAGTTTCTGTTAGGCACGTAAATGAGCGAATGATGTGGGTAGATTTGGCAGTGGGACGAATTAGGATGAGAATTGTCTCAGTGTATTCACCATGTGAGGGTGCAGATGAGGATGAAGTTGAGTTTTTTGAAGCATTGAGTGACATCGTGGTCAGGGTCAACAGCAAGGATAGAATAGTGCTAATGGGCGATTTTGATATGAGAGTTGGAAATAGAACTGAAGGATACGAAAGGGTAATTGGTAAATGTGGGGAAGATATGGAAGCTAATGGGAATGGGAAGCATTTGCTGGACTTCTATGCTAGTATGGGTTTAGCAGTTACAAATACATTCTTCAACAGTAAGGCTATTCACCGCTACACATGGGAGGCTAGGGGTATCAGATCCATAATAGACTATATCATAACAGACTTTGAATTCAGGAAATCTGTTAAGAATGTATGAGTTTTCCGGGGATTTTTCGATGATACAGACCACTATCTGATCTGTAGTGAACTAAGTATTTCTAGGCCTACGGTAATGAAAGTGAAATCGGTCTGCAAACGAGTAAGGGTATAAAATCTCCAGGACGAGGAAATTAGACAGAAGTACATGGATATAATTAGTGACAAGTTTCGAACAGTAGACATTAAGCTCGTTGAGGATATAGAAAGAGAATGGGTGGCATACAGGGATGCTGTAGTAGAAACAACAAGGGAATGCCTAGGAACAACTGTGTGTAAAGATGGGAAAAGGCGAACATCTTGGGGGAATGATGAAGTGAGAGAAGCTTGTGAATGTAAGAAGAAGGCTTATCAGAAATGGCTCCAAACAAGGGCCGAGGCAGACAAGGATTTGTACGTAGATGAAAGAAATGGAGCAAAACAAATAGTTGTTGAATCCAAAAAGAAGTCGTGGGAAGATTTTGGTAATAACCTGGAAAGGCTAGGTCAAGCAGCAGGGAAACCTTTCTGGACAGTAATAAATAATCTTAGGAAGGGAAGGAAAAAGAAAATGAGCAGTGTTTTGAGTAATTCAGGTGAACTCATAATAGATCCCAGGGAATCTCTGGAGAGGTGGAGGGAATATTTTGAACATCTTCTCAACGTGAAAGGAAATCTTCCTGGTGGTGTTGCGAACAGCCAAGCTCGTGGGGAGGATGAAAATGATGTTGGTGAAATTACGTTTGAGGAAGTGGAAAGGCTGGTAAATAAAATTCATTGTCATAAAGCAGCAAGAATAGATGAAATTAGACCTGAAATGGTGAAGTATAGTGGGAAGGCAGGGATGAAATGACTTCATAGAGTAGTAAGATTAGCATGAAGTGTTGGTAAGGTACCTTCAGATTGGACAAAAGCAGTAATTGCACCTATCTATAAGCAAGGGAACAGGAAGGATTGCAACAACTATCGAGGTATCTCATTGATTAGTATACCAGGCAAAGTATTCACTGGCATTTTGGAAGGGAGGGTGCGATCAGTAGTTGAGAGGCAGTTGGATGAAAACTAGTGTGGTTTCAGACCACAGAGGGACTGTCAGGATCAGATTTTCAGTATGCGCCAGGTAATTGAAAAATGCTACGAGAGGAATAGGTAGTTGTGTTTATGTTTCGTAGATCTAGAGAAAGCATATGACAGGGTACCGAGGGAAAAGATGTTTGCCATACTGGGGGACTATGGAATTAAAAGTAGATTATTAAAATCAGTCAAAGGCATTTATGTTGACAATTGGGCTTCAGTGAGAATTGATGGTAGAATGAGTTCCTGGTTCAGGGTACTTACAGGGGTTAGAGAAGGCTGTAATCTTTCACCTTTGCTGTTCATAGTTTACATGGATCATCTGCTGAAAGGTATAAAATGGCAGGGAGGGATTGTTAGGTGAGGATGTAATAAGCTGTCTGGCCTATGCTGACGACTTAGTCTTAATTTACAATGTTGATTAAGGATAAAGGGTTTCCACCTGTTCAATACATTGGTCTTAATGGCAGATTGTGCCGAAAACCTGCAGTCTAATATCTTGGAACTTGAAAATAGGTGCAATGGGTATGGTATGAAAGTTAGGCTTTCGAAGACTAAACTGATGTCAGTAGGTAAGAAATTCAACAGAATTTAATGTCAGATAGGTGATACAAAGCTAAAACAGGTCGATGATTTCAAGTATTTAGGTTGTTAAGTCTCTTTCTATTGTAGTAAAATTATGAATATATATATATAAAATAATGTAACTAGATTTTAAGCTGCAATATGTTTTATAATTACTCAGACTAGCGGTAAAAAACTAGTAAGTATTGGAAGGTGGGATTCTCCCTTCAACCTAACCTTAGTTGAGTTGATGCCAATCATCATCGTCGTCGTCGTTGTTGATCATTTCGAGTTGCCCGGGTGTCGTGTACGAGCCCCCTCCCTCTTTGTCCACTGTTCTCTCATAATCTTCTCCCAAGCTTGTCCTCTCTCCTCGACATCTTTCTTCACCAGATCTGTCCAGTTTCCTCTGGGTCTGCCCACTGGTCCTTTTCCTTTTACTTCTCTTTCATATTATCTTCTTGCAGTCCTGCTTGCACTCATCCTTCTTACAAGGCCAGACCACTTCAGTCTTGTTTTCTGAATTCTCTGTTGTAGGGAGTCTCCTATTCCCACCTCCTCTCAGACTTTTTGATTCCTGAACTTGTCCTTCCTGGTCTTCTGTGCCATGGTGCGTACGAACTTCATTTCTGCAGCTTGGAGTTTTGAGTTATCTTGTCTCATTAACGTGGTAGTTTCCAAGCTATACATGAGGATGAGCGAGTGATTTATATAGTGTCATCTTTGCTTTTAATGGTACTTGTTTATCCCACAGAAGTTGTCTTATTTGATGGTAGTTGATGCCAATACAGGACAAAAATGAGATTTATAAGTTGGGTCACGGTTGCGCTGATATATCCCTGTGATGGCGGGTTGATGCATGTGTCGATGCTAATGGAGGGTGTTTTTTTTTTAAACATTTCCTGTGGTATACTGATACGTTCTGTTTGCATGTGTGAAAGTTTGGTCTACTTTATTGTTACATCCTCTAGGATCACAGTTTTGCTTTACACCAACAGTTACACAGAAACATAAACAAACCTTCTAAATATGACAACACTGAATTCCCATTCTTGTTTAGCCTATAAGGAAGACAAGTGACATCCTAATACACTGATACTCTTTAGAATTCATCTGGGAAATTGTCTAAATGATTGGTTAAAATGGTCTGCACAAGCTATCCACAACATAAAATACTATCCGCAAAACTTTTAGCGACACTTCGTTTTATGACCCCAGCGTCAGTGGGTAGGGTCTGACACATCCCACTCTGATGAGTCTAGTGTCAGACCTAAAACGAAACGCTGGTTAATAGAGCAAACGCCTGAAAAGCCTTACATCTGATATGTTTTTGACACTTCGTTTTATGGCGGTGAGGGCAAGGAGGGAACACTCAACTCTTCCTGTAGAGCTGCCAACTGAATGGAATTGAAATCTGAATTGCATCGATAGTGTGATTGGTATGAATTTTCCAAACCTTTATCTAAAGCCCACAATAGCATCACACATGCACACATATATACCGTCTTGTTGTGACATTTTTCGTACCAAATAATATAATATCATAATGGAATAGTTAGAGAGGCCTACCTTTTTTTTTTATTTACTAGGGGTGCATGGATAGGCAGAAAATGTTTTAATTCTCTTAATTATTGTGGAAACTGACTTTCCCCTATACGAGGGTAATCCCAAAAATAAGGTCTCCATTTTTTTTTTAATAAATGGCTGTTTCGTATGGCTGTTGGTCACAATATTGCAAAGTGTTTTCCCCGCACTCACATAAACATGCGCATGCCACGCTGAGGCACTCAGTCTTGGCTTGGCAGCCGTTGAGAATGGGGCTCCCGTTGGATGTTACCGTCAAGTGCATGGATGTCAAAAATATTCATAAGTGGTGTAGAGTTTGCAGCCAGTCAGACTGAAATTCACAATGAACAAAGGAGCAGGAGACCGTCAATTTCCGTTGAGACAGTCTTGAACGTTGAGCAAATCGTGCGTGAAGATTGGCGGATAATCCTGGATGATCTCTGCACTTTGGTTCCTGAGGTCTGCCGAACACTGCTCACAGAATTTTAATGGAAAAGTTGAAATGCCGGAAGGTGTTCACAAGATGCGATGAAGTGAAAGATGAGGTTCACGACTTCCTGAACAGCATGGCGGCAAGCCGGTATGACATGGGCATACAAAAACTGTCACAGCGTCTACAAAAATGCATCTACCGAAATGGGGATTATGTAGAAAAATAACTAAATGTTCAAGCTGTAAAATGATATAACCATTATAGAAATAAATAGGTCTATGTATTTATAAAAAAATAGGAGACCTTATTTTTGGGATTACCTTCATATGTGGCAGATCATTCAATCGACTTACTGTGGAGGAATAGCAACTGTTTACTGTGATACAGAAGAAAGAAAATGCCGGTAGTCTTCTACGTCTGCTATTATTTTTCTGCCCTCACTGTGTATAGATAGCGATGTTCTTTTCCAAGTAGGAGTTCTAAGGTGTTCGTGTGATGTACTTGGATTTTCCTCAGCTGATACAGTAGGTTTCAAAAGTTCATTTTCACCTATATTTCTTTGCTTTATTGTAAAAATCACAATAGTATTCAAAGTTTTGCAATTACATCACCAGATGTCTTACAGCGATGGCATAATCGATTCACTTTTGATGTCATAAGTTGCCAATCCGTATCTCGAACATTACCGAGGTCTACCGATTCTGCACTAGGGAGCCGATGTATCACTAAAAGATTCGCGGATAGTACCGACACTACAATCCTCTGATGCTGAATATGGGAAGTATTTTCAAAAATACATTCATTGACTTTTCACCATGTATTTATGTTTCTGTTAGTTGAAAAATACAGCTCATTTAAGTTTCAATAAAAAATACACATTCTGTATGAAATTTTATTTTCTGTACATTAACAAAATGGAACCTACACTGCCATCATTGTATTACAAACTTTTTCAGAATCTTGGATTGTTGACAGTAGCTTGAAATTGTATCAAAGTGTTTGGTTGGGACATATGTAATTTGAGATCATTTTGTTTTGCAGGGATACGAGACCCGGTTAGGTGCTAAAGGTACTCAGTTGTCTGGTGGTCAGAAGCAAAGGATAGCCATTGCTAGAGCATTAGTGAGGAATCCTCGAGTGCTGCTCTTGGATGAAGCCACATCAGCACTGGACAATCAAAGTGAAAAGGTAGGTATCTACAGTTAGACTAAAACGAATTTAAATGTACAGGATGTCCCAGACTAGAGGTATACAAAAATACATGCTTATATTTTAGTGCTCATAAGGTGTATTAAATGTACTGTATATTATATAGAGTAACTCAAATTATTTAATGCATGTTGGTACACTTCAGTATGGGCACTATTTTTAACTCTTGCAAATCCTATGGCACAGCAGCCCTGAAGGGCTATGGCCTATCATGTGACCGCCGCTCAGTCCAAAGGCCTGCAGATTATTAGGTGCTGTGTGATCAGCATGACGAATCCTCTCGGGCGTTATTCTGGCTTTCTAGACCAGAGTCGCTATCTCAGTGTCAGATAGATCCATAATTGTAATCACGTAGGCTGAGTGGACCTTGAACTAGCCCTCAGAACCAGGTAAAAATGCCTGACCTCTGGGTAAGAGGCAGGCATGCTACCTCCATATCACAGGACTGGCCGTTTAGCTCTACGTGTATTTAAGCATTTGAGGTATTATAAGCTCAACTGCTTCAGTAATACATAGCATCAAATCAGCCTGATTTTAAAATTTTCTGCTGTTCAAAATATCCTTGATAAATCTCCATGCAAAATTGTCGAAAGGAGTAAAGTCCTTAAATGGAGGCTCTATCAAATATCCATGAAAATTCTCATTTGGAAATGTCGTAACAGCTCTGTGGAAGTGTGGTGGGGCATAGTCACAATGAAATGTGAAACCAGGAGGTGCCTGTGGGATGGCAGAGTTTTCCACCATGTCACCATAGGAGTTTCCTGTCACTGTGGTCTTCACAAAACAAAAATGGACCGATCACACCATGTTTATGCTGTCCTAACCAGACATTTAGAATTGGTATGTCCCTTTCATACTCAGATTTATGCACAAGCTCTTCTTATGTCATGTGTGCCTTATGACTCTCTAATGACTTGAAATGTTGACATCAAACCTCAGGAAAATCATCTATTGAATGAGCACTTACCTACAAATAAATAATTCTCACGTTATAAGATGTTATTTTTATATACCTCTAGCTCAGACATGGTGTCCATTAGACAATGAATATGAAATTAAAAAACTTAAAAATTAAATTCTTCAGTACTGATATCCATTTTTCTTTTTTCTTTTGAAGAACACTTGATGTCTTGTGCTCAGAAAAAAAAGACAGTTCATTGTTAGTTAAGACAGTAAAACCTGTACGTCATGGACCCTGCATAAGAAGGAAAATTTGTAAATACAGAGTTTTTATAAGAATAGAGCAGAAACCTCTACAGGAATTCCTGCTTGTTCCATGAAAATCCACAGCCTTTTTCCAGTCATTTGACTGGGTTAGGAATGGAATGGAATGAAGCCCCCATTTAGTAGAGAGGATAGGAAATGTGCCAGCTGCCGAAGCCTGTTGCATTCCTCTGGGGCAATGATAAATGACTGACAGATGAAATGAAATGTTAATGGAGAGTGTTGCTGGGATAAAAGTTGAGAGGGAAAACCAGAGTACCCGGGAAAAAACCTGTCCCGCCTCCACTTTGCCCAGCACAAATCTCACATGGAGTGACCGGGATTCATACCACGGTATCCAGCGGTAAAAGCCTGGCGCGCTGCCACCTGAGCCACAGAGGCATCCCCCTGCTTGTTTCATATCCATATCAATTTGTCTCCACACAGAAATGTAAAGGGTTTTTAAGAACCATGAGTTGTTGCTTTATTTCAGTAAGAAGTTTAATTTTAAGACCAATGGTTTGCACTGCTTTTTGTTAGAGTTTATAATAAACTGAAAACGTGTAAGTGAAGTACTACTGAGCTTGATAGCTGCAGACTCTTAAGTGTGGCCAGTATCCAATATTCGGGAGATAGTGGGTTTATACCCCACTGTTGGCAGCCCTGAAGATGGTTTTCCATGCTTTCCCATTTTTGCACCAGGAAAATGCTGGTACTGTACCTTTATTAAGACCAGGGCTGCTTCCTTTCCACTCCTAGCCCTTTTCTGTACCATTGTCGCCATAATATCTATCTGTGATGGTGCAACATAAAGCGACTTGTAAAAAAAGAAAGAAAAAAGAAGTACTGTAAAGCACAAGTTCTGTGTTAAGGTATTGGTTATTAATATCTCTAAGTGATTTAGTCCTAAATTCAGTACAAGGTTACATAATTTTATTACAATTTAGTGTTGTACTTTGTGATAGGCCTAATGCGGTTAACTCTCTAGTGTCACCTTCTGATCGATGACAGTATCAATGTGAAAATACTACAAGGTAGTGCACAGTTTATAACATACTTTTTATTATAACAATACATTTAAATTTGTCTTAGCAACAAGCATGAACTCCTATTTACTCAGCAATTGATTTTTAAATTAGAAGTTGTCACATCTCAGTTTTACACTAATTGAGCTAAGAGTTGCAGCTGTGGTGTGATTTTGTGTTTTCATTTGTATCATTTTGTGTAGAAATGTCTTTGATACATACCTGAAAATCTCCTTCATTGAAGGAGAAAATTAAAGTGATAGAGTGAACATGAGAAAGGAAGTCAATTCTCCGTGAGAAGGAAAACTGTCAAGGTGAGAAATTTTTGAAAGAACAATCATGTTCTGGGATAGACATTTTTTACCATATTATAATGAACATTTTACTTCAGCTAATGAACATCATGATAATCATCAGCATCATCATATGCAGTTTCCAGCTGTTGGCCAGGTCTGCTTGTAACATAAGACTTTCCATCTCCTCTTGTCTTCCCACCACTTCCTCTTCACTCTTATCCACCTGTCTCTTGGTCGTTTTCCCGTTATCTTCATTTTGTGCATCCTCCTGGGTACCCTTTCCTCTTGTCATTTTCTTCATGTGTCCATACTATCTGAGTCTAGATGCCTCTATCCTGTTCTGTAATGGCTCTTCGTTTACTATATATCTAACCTTCTCATTTCTCATCTTGCCCATTCTTGTCATTCCCATCCTGCTTCTCAGAAATTTCAATTCTCTTGCCTGTATCCTAGTCTACCTCATTACCCAAGTTTTTGCTGCAAAGGTACATAGTAGTCCTGTATATCACTCTTTTGCTTCTCTGAGGAACATCCTTGCTCCAAACCAGGCTCCTGACACTTTTCAGGAACACTCCTGCTTGTCTTCTGCGGTTGATTATTTCCGTATCATTACTTCCACTTTCCTCTATGATGCCTCCCAGATACTTAAAACTCTGTACCTTCCTAAGTTGTTTCCCTCCAAGAATTATCCCTTCTTCTTTCTAGTTGTGATCACGATCTCGCTCTTTTAGGCATTAAATTTCATTCCATATTGTTCCACCTCATCTTCCCATGCATCTAACTGTTCTTGGATATCCTCTTCCTTTTCTTCCCAGTGTAACAAGTCATCTGCAAACATCAACACTTTCATTTTTCCTTCCCACTTTTGTCATTAACTCATCCATTACTACAATGAAGAACAAAGGCGACGGAGCACTTCCTTGTCTTAATCCGCTTTTTTTGCTCAAAGCAGTCTGTTCTCTCTCCTCCTACTTTCACACAACTGACACTCCCATAGTACATCTCCCTCACTCTTTCTATTGTCTCCTTCTAGACTTCTTTCTCTCTAAGGCTTCCCATACCTTGTTCCTGTACACACAAACATATGCTCTCTCAAAAGTCCAAGAAGGCCAACAGTAGATCTTTACCCCACTCATAATGATGCTTACAAGAATTTAAATGTGAACCTGCTTTGGCATTAGGTCTCATAAAATGGTATAATACAAAGGGAAAAAATTAGGTATAAGGCATGGCCTCTCAGAGTGTGCACGGTGCAAAAGACGACTTTGCTTGGTTGACCAGAGTGCAGACCCCCACTCCTCGATATGGAGCAATAGCGCTGTTTCTCTCTTTCCCCATGCCTGTCTCGCTCGCTCCGCCTGTTTCCCTCTTCCTCACTTGCTCTGTAGCGCTCCACATCCAAGCCGAGTTGAGCCAAGCTTAGCTGAGTAGCCCAGAGACGAAGCGTTCGTCTGAGGCGAACCGAGCAGGACCGATGCACACTGCACGGAGCTCTTGCACCTTGATTTGCACGTGTTAGATTTTGGGCGTTTGAGAGGCCCTGGTATAAGGACTACAGTTGTACTGACAGTAGTGTAGCTCACATTTTAACGCTGAATTAACTAACAACTTGTTAGTTAAATAACTACTGTTGGTAAAAACGCACCTGAGTCTGCATGATGGCAGAAACCTACTTTATGATGGCTTCTGGGATTATTTTTTGTAAACTTTCCTTATTGAATCATTAAAGAGTGCTGTCTATTTTACCAGCCATGTTAACGATACCATTTCTAAGCTGAGGGGCATTTTTTGAACCAAGAAAATGTTTTTTTTAAAAGTAAGCTTACAATCTGGTAAATATGGTTTCACTTGCCACTCATCTTCTGTATAACATACTCATATCTTATAATCCGTGTTCTGATCTTGTTTGATAATATTAAATGCAATATTTTGAAATTTCAGGTAGTCCAAGAAGCACTGGATCAAGCAAGAGAAGGCAGAACCTGCATAACAATAGCTCATCGTCTGGCCACGGTGCAACAGGCAGATGTGATTTGTGTACTGAACAATGGTGCAGTGTCAGAAATGGGCTCACATAGTCAACTTTTAGCAAAACGAGGCTTGTATTATGAAATGCACCTCAAGTCATTGCAGACGCAACATTGAGACTGTTGTGAAATAGATCTACGAGAGATTTTTATTTAATGACATCACAAGAGTCTCCTAATTGTGATACTTCGCTAATGTTTCTCAAACTGAAAAAGTATGTGCTTGTTTGTGTGTCTGTGATGTGTGTTAAAAAGTGTTTTTAATAGAATGGAAGAAGAGTGAAACTGACTGTGAAACTGTGACTACAGATTATAAAGAGTGTCAGATACTGAAATGTGAAACTGCAAATGGACTCAGGTATTCCAAAGTAAATGACTCTTATGAAGTTCCTTGCTTTCTGATGGTGAATCTTAAAAAACATCTCATTTCTGTGTTAATTAATACTTTTTTCTTCAACTGTAATTTCATATTGAGATTGCTAATTAGTTTAATTTAGGTAAAGTAATTTGACCAAAGGTAGCTCACAGATGGAAGAAACTGATGTTATGCTGGAATGTATAATTGTTTACTAAAACTTCCCTGTATACATATACAGTAGCATTGTTTTCTCCTTTTTGTAAGCTTCCAGTACATTTTATCGTAATTGATTGTCAGTAATTTGCACTCTTCGTCGCTAAGTAGCACATTGCACTTTTGTTGGTAAAAGCCAAATAAAAGACTGCCTGATATCTTAAGGTACAAATGTATTTATGATGTAATAATTTTACTACTAATTTATCATAAATTTCTTGTATTTGGTTCACAGGCTAATGTTCTGAAAATTATACTGGCAGTTAACATCACTTCAATTTTGAAAATACCTACTGAAGGGCATAGGCAACAGGAGGATTAAGACATTTGAATTTTAAAAAATATATATAATTATAATGAGGATCTAAATTACAGTTAGCATCATGTGATGATGATGAAATGCCAAAACCTGGACATATTAGGAAAATGGTGATTTTGCAGTAATGCATCTTCCATGAAAGTAAAACTTTTGATTAATAAAACACACCCCTAGAGCCTTCTGCAGTATAATATTTCTCCTGTGCTGCTAAAAATGTTGATATTTGGTTGGGTTACATAATTTAGAAAATAAACACCAATTTGCTTGTGATAATGTAATGCGGCAAAGGAAAAAAGTAGGCCTATAATGTACAAAGTACTTAAATTAAAGTCATAATGTATTTAACATTAATTTAAAATGATGATGCCTTTTACCAGTAGAAATATATTTACCATATCATTCTCTGTGTGTTAGTAGATTATTGTATAAGTTATTCAGTACTGTCAGTATTTTCTAGCAGTTAAAGAGTAGTACTTTTACAATATTTGTACAATATATTGTGTATCAGAACATCGTAGTCTGCGTAAATATGATTACTGCCTCCAACAGAACAAATGAAGTGAAAATTTGATTCACAAATACTGTGAAAAATTGTCATGTTATCTGTACTGTACCAACTGTGATAGTAAAAATATTTGTCTTTGACAAATGTTTCTACTTTTGAATAAGAAAAAATATGTTTGAAAATCATTTGCATTGGTTTATTTTAAGACCCAACTACCCTTGCTACTGTGATCTTTCCTATCCTCAATCTTCCAACACTTTTTATAACCTCAGGAATTAAATGGAAAGTAATGAAGATTCAGCTGTTAAATTGCTTCATGTGTTTTACTTCATGAATGATTTTTTTATTTTATTAAAGACTTTCTGTACATGGCGGGGCTCAGGCTATGAAGCCTGCTATTATGCCAAACCATATCATTATACATCTGCATAAACATATTATACTGAGCACTATTACTACTTAAAATTAAAAGTAAATTTAATATAATTTAAAGTAAACATAAAACGTAATATAACTGAAATTCTAATGAACATAAAAATAACTTTAAAATCATTAAATGAATTTTCAGTATTTACTATTATTAAAACTAAATCTTGAAAAATGTAAACCATAATGTTACTAAACTTACATTTACATATTTATTTAATCATCTAACATTTGAGAGTGCTTCTTAGAGTAATTAATCACAATGTAGGTAAAATTTCCAGCACATTCCTCTGAGTAACTTTAGGTTATTTATGTCTCTAATTTCAGCCAGGATAGAATTCCAGGAACGTATGGGCTCGTGTACAGATTAGTTGTTATACGTACTGCTGTGACGAGTTGGCATGGATAGCAGTGATCGTATTGATGACTTTGAGGGTGCTCTACCTGAGGGAGAGAGGTAGTTGAAATCTATTCTGAGGTGATCTGGTTTACCTGTTTGCAGTATTTTGTGCAGAAGAGAAACAGCATTGTACTGCATTTATCACAATCTTAAGCAGGATAGCTGATGGAGGAATGGACTGATGTGGGAATGGAGTGGAATAACATATTTAGAATGAATCGAATGCAGGCATTATGCGCCCATTGAAGTTTAGAACCAAATGAACAACTTACGTTACTGTAGACTATACCTCCACAATCAAATATTGGTAGTATTAGTCCTTGAATGAGCAATTTCCTGGTTTTGACAGGTAGAAAGTCCCTCATTTTGTACAGTAAGTGTAAGGAACCGAATATATGTTGACAAGTTTTTGTTATGTGCTCTGACCAACTTAAATACTTAACAAACATTATTCCAAGGTTCTTAATGGAGTCACCGGGCGAGTTGGCCGTGCGGTTAGAGGCGCGCAGCTGTGAGCTTGCATCTAGGAGATAGTCCCACTGTCGGCAGCCCTGGTTTTCTGTGGTTTCCCATTTTCACACCAGGCAAATGCTCGGGCTGTACCTTAATTAAGGCCACGACCGGTTCCTTCCAACTTCCAGGCCTTTCCTTTCCCATCATCGCCATAAGACCTATCTGTGTCTGTGCAACGTAAAGCCAATAGGAAAAAAAACAACTTAACAGCAGAGTCTTTCAGTGTTATAGGTGTTTTATTGATCTTGATAACTGGTATATTTCTAATGTAGCATGCGCTTTGTTAGATCCTATTATGATGGCTTGCGATTTTATTGGGTTTACCTTCAGGCAGTGGCTACTAGTCCATTCGTTAATGTTAAATAGATCTTCGTTTAATTTCATGGTTGCTTTCTGTATGTCATTCGGCTTGGTTTGAATGTACAATTGTATGTTGTCTGCGTATAAATTATATTTACAGTTCGTCAGTTGTTCTGATTGGTCATTAACGTATAGGGAGAACAGAACGGGGTGATAAAATCCCACCCTGTGCTAACCCCATCTCAGTATTTTGCCATCTAGACAGATTATCTCCCACTTACACACATTGTTTACGTCCTCCAAGATAGGAACATACCCAGCATAATACATTGTCAGAAAATCTCATCATTTATAATTTGGCTAATAAAATACCTTTGTCTACTCAGTCAAATGCCTTTGTAAGGTCAAAAAGAATTAGAATAGGTATTTGTCTGTCATCCATTGCTAGCTGAATATCGTTAGTTTCTTTTACTAAAGCTGCGTTGGTACTGTGATTTGATTTAAACCCTGACTGATGTCTGTCGCTTGTGTGCTAGTTTCTCCAGTACTTTTTCCTAGTACAGAGAGGATACTAACAGGACAATAATCGTCAAGGGTTGTAGGGGTACTATTTTTCAGCAAGGGTCGGATGATGGTATTTTTCCAGTTGGGAGCTACCGGTATATGATGGAAATTTTAACCTATAATTTTTCCATTTATTTAATATCACATTTATTCAAAGAATACTAGAAAGATGGAAAGGTGCCATGAACTTTCAAACCTGGTGTGAACAGGATGAAGGAAATGGATGATGATCATTGTAGGGCCATGATGATATTCAAAGAACTGAAACTTTTCCCCTGGGTACAAGCTGCCAAAAGTGACAATGCCAAGAAATTAAAAGCAATGCATTGCACAAATATTAACACTTTTTTTATTTTTAGTATTGGAAAGGAACAAACAAGTGTCGCATCATGTCAGTACCCGGGTTTGCGGGATATAGTGGGCCGGGGGGTGGGGGGGCAGTTTACTAATTTAAGTGCGGTAATAATAGTTTTTTGAGATTTTGATTCAATGCTATACAATAAAACTTTCACCAAAGGAACAATGTTACACATTTATTACAATTTTAAAAAAGTACGGTGTGATTATACAAATAAAATCATTTAGTATTTGACTACACGCTAAGAGAAAAAAAAGCCACTAAAGGGACTGCCAGACTGACGAATGCACGCAGCAAGCAGGTGGATTATACCTGTGTCCATGACCTTGGCAAAATAAATATACTGCTGCTACCCTTCTTCACAGCACATGAAAAGTCTCCACTACTTGCTGTGACGCTATACAAATCGGTTCGCTGGGATGAATGATATTTTGTGCATATTTATGCTACCGTAATAATTTTGTTAAAAATTGAAGAAAATAAGGGAAAGAATCAGCTGATAATACAACAGGACTTGTACGAATTGCTATTTTAAAAAAATTCCTAGTTTCAGCCAGCCAAAATGAAATAGAAATGTAATATTTTCTCCAGAAAGTGGGGGAGGGGGGCGAGTGCCCCCCTCCCAATCACCGCTACTGTATACCAAGGCTTTTGACCTGCTAAACAGAGAAAAACTACTGCAAAAATTGGAATCTATGATGGGAGAATATGCTATGACAGAAACAATCAAAACATATTGGCATATAACAAGGTAGAAATCAAAGATGGAACTGCCAACTTCAAGAGAAATCATTCAGACCAATGGAGTCTTCCAGGGCAACCCAATCAGTCCCATTTTATTTAACATTACTATTGCAGATGTCATGAAGATTCTAAAGAAAGCAACCTCTGTTTCACTGTATATGTACGCAGACAATATGGTCCTAGGATCACCAAACAAGACTGACCTACAAGAATCTCTGAACAAATTATATCAATGGGTGACGGAGAACGAATTAAAGATCAATCGCAGCAAGACAGTGCACATGGTATTCCGAAAAGGGGGTAACCCAGCAGCTAAAGATAGTGACACTAGAAGAGAAAGAAATAGATCTAGTAAACTCGTACAAATATCTTGGTATAACCCTACAAACAACATGCAACTATTTAACCCGTGAGTGGTCACTATACAAGATTTTCTCTCACATTATTTTTTATTGTGATATTACTTCACAATGATGACAGGGAGGTAACTGTTCCCTCTTCTAGCTGAGTTTATAACTGTCGTGAGTAGAGCGATTCACATTTGAAGGGTAAGCACCCCTTCCGCTAGTCAGAACAAAGGTTCCTATATGACTGTGCGCACTGCGTGAGAGTTTCTCTCATCGCGCGACCAATGGCGTTGGTGTTATGTTGAAGTGGAGCGGAAAACTTACTCCTGTTGTACGCGTTAGTATTTGTATTATGAGCACTTCTTGTTTTTGAAAATGTTATTGTGTTCAGAAACCTTGCTTTTTACGTAAATATTACTAGATATAATGCATGTGCGAGATTTTATTTTTTTACAACACCAGGGCGGAAGTTATTTTTATGTACATATGTTATTTTAAGTAGCAAGTTGTGTCTTTAATAAACAGCTAATCATTTCATATTTACGTCCGGCTCCATGGCTTGGCTAAATGGTTAGCATTCTGGCCTTTGGTCACAGGGGTCCTGGGTTCGATTCCTGGCAGGATCGGGAATTTTAACCATAATTGGTTAATTTCACTAGCACGGGGGCTGAGTGTATGTGTCGTCTTCATCATCATTTCATCCTCATCACAATGCGCAGGTTGCCTACGGGAGTCAAATCAAAAAACCTGCACCTGGCGAGCCGAACTTGTCCTCGGACACTCCCGGCACTAAAAGCCATACGCCATTTCATTTTCTTTACTTCATTTTTATCTGAAATATATAAGGTAGAACTTGCATTTGATTTCAGTGGTAAATTTCAGCCTCTGTGAAAAATGTCATATTTATTTTAATGTGAGAGAAAGTCTCACACGCGACCACTCGCGTTACATTTTGGCTAGTGACCACTCGCGGGTTAAGGATTCATATTAAGGAAAGAGCAACTGCCACCATCAGGGCATAAAGAATATAACATCTCTCCGATTACAAACAGCCATGAGGTTATTCCACGCAAAAATAAGCAGAGTCCTAATGTACAGCCTATAAGTCATCAGGGAAAAACTATCCCTAACGCACCTAAAGATAGTAGAGAAAGTAAAAGCCAGATACCTAAAAAGAGCGTTAGGAGTAGCAAAAACAGCTCCATCTAGACTCATATGAACTAGCAAAAGAGCCATTCTACATAGAGGAACTACAACGCCAGTTATCTCTACCATCCACCAATCCAGCGAGGGTGTTTATCGAGACGAGGGAGAAGAAATGCCAAGAAATACCTCTAGACTTTTACTTTACAGGCACGATGATTGACAGGAAATGGGCGAACGAAAATCGGAAACTAAGGAACATTCTCACCAGGCTCGTAATCTATGGATTCCATCACAAAATATGCCAAAACGAGAAATTTCACAATCCAAAAGAAAATTGTGTTTGTGCGCTGTGTAACAAACTTTGTGAAAGATACCATCTAACTACATGTTCTAAGAGAAAAAAATCTTTTGTAGAGCATAGTAAGAGTTAACTGTACACACACTGGGTGTATGTTAATTGCTTAATAAATTAAGACGCAACATTAATAAATAGTGCTAAACGTGTATATTGAATTCTCACAATGTATATGTATATTCTTTGTACACTAGTTAATGCTCTTTAGAGCGCACCTTAATAAATTATACATAAACGAAAGGAAAGGCTAATGAGAAAACATAAGTATGCTTTTATAAAAACTGTTCTGTATTTCTTCTATACAATACCTTCATCAAGGCATGTGATAAGCAATCACAAGTCTTCATGCAGTATTCTGAAAACATACAGTACATCATACCTTTATCATTTATTGGCAATAAACACATTTCATAACTTTCATTTATGATGGTAAGTATGTTTTATAGGGAGTCTGCAAACATGAAATTAAACTGCACAAAGAAATTAGCTTGACTGAATATCAAATGAATCATCAATCCTTTATTCCCATACAAAAGGAATTCCAACTTCAGGTATCGTATTCAGCAAATTATCTTCTAGTTCACTGTCTATCATCAATCAATCAATCAATCAATCAAAAGAGATCCAACAAAGAAAGTACACTTGACCATCAGTGTCACATATGCAGACATCAGTATCACTAACATCTTCAAAATTTGAGAACTCTCGCTACTTGGTTGTAGTGCATGAAAGTTCTATTTATGATCAGAAAGTAAGTGTTCAGTGTGGCATTAGCCTGCAGAATAATTGACTTTTCTTTTCTTTTCTGATACATATAACTTGGAATGTTATGTGTAAAAGCAGTATGCCTATTTCCAGCAGGATAAACCCACTGCCTATGCAGCTCATCAGTCAATGCATGCTTTAGAACAGGTGTTCGATGAGCGAATAATTAGTCGTGGAAATTGGCCCACTCATTCCACTAATTTAAATTCCATGATTTTTATTTGTTGGGAAATTTAAAACAGGAAGTGTATAAGAACAATCTACATACTCTTCAAGCCATGGAGAATGAGATCAGATGACTAATGCATGAAATTTCACAGGAGGAGATATGAGTGTTTCAGAATATTTTTATGCTGATGTAGCATTCGTATTGAGCACGATGTCTATTATTTTCAACAGCTGCTTTCGTGCTGTGAACACTGCTCCCAGTCTGAACCAGTTGCTTATTCAAGTGATAAAAATGTCACCTTATGAAATTATTGCTGAAATGGCAAAAACAATGTTATGCCTCACCGAAGTGGCCGTAGTTTTGTTGTCTAAAGTGGTCCCATATTATATTAAGTAGATGATCATAATATAATGGCTCATCGGTGTAATATTCTGTAAGGAACATTTTTACCTCCACTGATCAGAAGAGAACAGGTATATTCAACATGGTATGGCCACTACTAGCAATACAGCCAAGGAGATATTCGTGCTGACCACATGACACTCCCATATCTGCTCAGCATCTGCTGGGTAGCATGATTTTGGATTTGGTTTTGAAAGTAATATCACTTCTGTTCTGAAGCTTGAAGCTGGTTTAGGTTTAGATTAAGCTCCATTCTTGCAAACTGTAGGCATAACAGTGAAGAAATATGTAAGTGGTGGTGATTATTGTTTTAAGAGGAAGATCAACTAGGATACTATCCTCTGTCACACTAATCAGAAGGAAAATGGAAGTAGTCCAACACTTTGAAAAATGAAGGTATCAGAAACAGAAAGGCAAATATCAAAGAGTGTGAAAATGAAAGACCCCCTGAGTCTCGCAAACCTAATACCATCAGGGTCGGAAAAGAACAAGAGTTGACCAAGGGGGGTTGGATAGGAAAGATAAGAGGTGGTGCTGGTGGTGATTATTGTTTTAAGAGGAAGTACAACTGGGCAACCATCCTCTATATAACACTAATCAGAGAGAAAAAATGGAAGGGGTTCGACACTTTGAAAAAAGAAGGTATGAGCCAAAGGAAACAAGGGCCACGAAGAGCATGAAAATGAAAGACTCCCAAGGCCTCCATACGAAATACCATTGGGGTCTGAAAAGAACAAGAGTTGACCAAGGGAGGTTGGAGAGGATAGATGAAGGTGAGGAGCCTGGCACAAGTGAGTGGAAGCAATGCCAGGACTCAGCTGAGGATCCCGTGGTCGCCAACCCATGCTCCAGAGTTCAGAGCCCCTGGGGCCCCTTTTAGTTGCCTCTTATGACAGGCAGGGGACCGTGGGTGTTATTCTACTGCCCCCACCCACAGGGGGAGGAAAGATAAGAGCAAAGAGCATGACAACTAAGTGGAAGCAATGTCAGGCTCAGTTAGGAGGTGGTGGTGGTGATTATTGATTTAAAAGGAAGTAGAACTGGGCAACCATCCTCTACTAACCTCTAATACCGACAGGGTTGGGAAAGAACCAAGAAGTTTAGAAAGATGAAAGTGAGGAGCCTGGCACAAGAAGAAGTGATGACCGATAAGGGCTTCATGGTCGCCAACCCACTCTCCCAAGTGAAGAGCCCCTCTTAGTCACCTCCAAAAGACAGACGGGATACTGTGGATGTTGTTGTACCACCCCCACCTACAGGGGGAGAGGAAATGTGCAACAATGTTTGAATAATCTGTCTAGAACTACTACTAAATTGTTTTAATTTTTCCCCTGAAAGGGGAGGCAGGCCTTGTAGTCAGTGACACCTTCTATCAGGCCAGGAGATGCTCGGAGAAGGCGAGGGGTTTGGTGGCCAATGCCTATACTAGGAACTGTCTCGGTATTCGCCTTAGTGCAGCGCAAAACCAGTCTCAGGACAGCCGACGGTGGGGACCAGCCCCTCCGCTTCCCTAATGCAGAGGCGTAGAGCCACGGTAGAGCCGTAGCCATCCCTCCTCTGCTCGGTTGGTCGGTCGGAGTGCAGAGCTGTCAGACCACGTATCAGCTGTAGCCACTTGCAGGCCGAAGCCTACACTCTGCAACCGCCGACCCTGTCTAGAATTTATAATAATAATATGGAAGAACTAGGTAAGTGAATTGATTACGGCAGCTGTTCTAATAACAGACAAAAAGTTAGTCGACTAAGTTGTCCTACATACCGGTAGTTTTTTTTACAATTTTGCTTTACGTCGCACAGGCACGGATAGGTCTTATGGCGATGTGGTTACTATTTTGTTACACAATCCAGTGCTGCAACCAGGTCTAATAGGTCAATTCCGTTCCTCCAACTAATCCATGCTAGGGGTTATGGGGCCGTATTTTTTAAGCTTTAATAACTTCACCTCTTGAAGCCTTTTACAGTAATAGTATCCTTTTAAAGTATTTAGCAAGCATGTGAGTTTTTTTACGATAAATTTCTAAATATAAAATAAATTAAAATATATTACATAGGCTGGTATAGGCCTACATGAAACAATGAATTTTGAATCTTCTTCTTCTTCTTGAAAGGTGTGGTTGGACTCATGTGTTATCGTCCAGTCACGAAAAAATTTTGAATCTAACTAATCCAATCGTCTCAAACTGATAAAGCCACTGCCAATGATCATTACGAAGGTTGTTGTTGTTGTTGTTTGAAGCACCGCCGTCTCGATCCGGTGGTTTGAATTTGAAGCCAATTTATAATTTATAGATCAGCCACTAGATCGCAGTAGTGGGAACAGCGAACATCACTAGCGCCTCGAACGGTATCAAAATCTATTAGTTAGACCATCGTAGTTTATACGACTTTCAAAAGATGGCTCTAATAGTTAATATTTCACATTTACGCAGATACGTTTCTCAAAAATGAATACATGTTAAATAATTGGAACAAAATTTGTTCATATATTAAGAGTAGTATCTTATGTTGTACTACTACAACTGTAAATAAAACGATATGTGGCATTATAACCATTTGATTTTCTCCGTTGCAAATGAACTGTCTTCTGTGTTATGACTTTATTTGCTTTCGTCTGGGATATAGTTAACCGTCCGCCCGCATGTTGGGCATGCGCCCCTTCAACGGGACGTAGAAATGAACCCGATAGTTTTGAAAGGACTGAGGTGCGAACCTTAGATCCTATATTAACGTTAATAGCAACAAACTTAGTGGGGAACACCAACAATTCCTACGGATAAGGATGAGCTTAACCGATATTTTAAAGTGTCTGCGGCTCTTACCGGTGATTCTGAAGTAACGCGAGCATATGATTATCGTAGTAGCGTCATGGTCACTCTTTCGCCGCGGGCGGCCAGTATGGAAATACTATACGGTAGTTAATATATGATAGATTATATCATCGGGCAGTATGTTTTCGGAAGATTCGCGACATTAGAAGTGGGAAAAATAATATTCGCCTTTGTAATTTATTGTAAGATTTAAATAATGCATAGGGAAAAGTTTGTTAACATGATGTGCAATAAATTAACAAACGGAATGTAATTACCCATGTCCTGTCTCCGGGATACCAATTGCTTACAGTAAATGTAGGTTTAAGAATAAAATGACTAACTTTTATGACGAGTGTTAATCGTACAATATAATGTCATACAAGTACAATATACAACAGGGGCTGATACTCAACCTTGAGGTTCGTTACAGAAACAATCTTAACCTTATTTATGTTAGCCTAAGTGCAATGAAGATTGAAGAAAATGAAACTGAAAAACTAAGGCATATTATATTCATAGTTTCTTCGCTAACAATGAATAAGAAATTGATGAACTTAATACAAAGATTCCTCCCATATATATTTATCTTCAATACTGTGTTACGGTGTAAACTGTTGCACACTTCTTACAGCTTACCGTATCACAGTTGCAAAGTACTGTAGCAAGCATTCATCAGCTTACAATTGGACACACTTGCTGCTCTGCATGATAATTTAAGTCCTGCCACAAAGCAGTTTTTCTCTTTATATCTCTATAAGCCAACAACATTTACAGGTAGGCCTACTCTTAGCTTGTTAACTGTGCATTTCCAATAGGCGTATAGGGCCTACTTTATCACAGAAGGTAAGAGTACCGTTAGTAACTATTATGACATGCACTCTAAAAAAGCAGCCCTAACACCAACATAAATTGAAAATTCACTGTACTTTCCATATACATTTATGGATTCTAAAAAACAAATTAAAAATGTGTACCGGTAGCCTACCTATTAAGTTAAAACACTGTACAATTTTGCAAGTATTGGTAATTAGGACTTCCCCCTTACAACCTGGAAAAAATATTTCAGCCAATTTTGCCCTTTCTGGCATTTAGTTCTGCAAAATAGGGTTTATTTGAATGGAAATAAATGTGCTTTATAATGTAGCAACTATCCAAAAAAATGACATGGTGCATAAATACACAAAACTAACGTTGCATTTCGAAGTTGCTACTTTACCCTTGTAAAATCAGAAAATAGCATTACTCAATAAGACATGTTCTTTATGAACTGAATTTCAAGTATAAGAAACAAATAACAATCAAGATCATTTAAGCAGCTCTTTGAGAAAAATAACACACATACTATGAGAGGTTGTGTTCATAATTAAAAAGCATATCAAGGATAATGCATATAGTACATGTCCATATTTACAAATGTACACAAAATATAGGAAGAACACTAGCATGTTTCATTATTCTTTTTCAGGACACTTTCTTCAAGATGACAAAAGCAGTCACTGAAATAATTGTTTTACTGATCTTGGAAAACAATACCTAGCTTCAAAAACCAGTAGCACAACAGCAAAGATGCTGCTGCAACAAGGAAGCACTACAACCCAGGTGAACTGGGCAACAAACACTGTGATCGTTACCACATCATGATGTGTGAGAAAAGACAAGTGCCTATAACCGAGTTCAGTACCAGAGACTAGTGAAAACATTATTTACAAGCTTATGTACATTGTGCAAATTTTTTCTTAATAATAATAATAACTGAAGCATAGGGGAATGAATATACAAGCAAACATGATTTTATAGAATAAAGTAATAAATATGAAAAGAATATGCTCAGAATATAAACATTTATTATCACATACTTAGTAGGAAGTATAAAATACATTGAAATACACACATTAGAAACGAAAACTGCAAATGTAGGATGTTGCTAGGTTTGGAAGTTGCAGTGTGTAGACCTACACAAGACAATGAAAGAACCTTCCTACACTCCAAGGTTTGGTATTGAGGAACAAGATATGTTGTGCCCTTTTTTTTTTCCATGTAGTCTCGTTCTCCTGTCATTGAAGACTAAGCTCCCCTTAGAGAAGACTCATTCACAGGGTACCGAAGTAGATGAAACACACAAAATTTCTTGAGTTATTTCACTCAAGAAGGGAAAATGAACTTTGTGTTCACACCACCATTTTAATCCATCTTCAGTTCTACCTAGAATATCACATTCTAAGTATCTCTGGACTTCAATAATTGACCTGGATGTAGGAGTCCTTTGTGGAAGTGCTTGAGGTCTATTAGTGACCATGGTGAAAATTCATCTCTGTTCTCATCAGTGGGACTTTGAGGTTTATCACCTTCCAGAGACCTAAGTTTTGAAGCTATCAAATTTTGTAGCTTCTTTTTACAGTTTTCCAATGCTGGGTGATTTTGAAAAGCAAAGTTTTAAAATCTTGGATCAACAAAGGTACATAATCCAAGTGTGTTGCTGTCTTCAACATGGCCAAATCTCTCATTGAGCCCAGAGCTCAATGTTTGTATGATATTTTCTGACAAGTGAGCAAAACTTTCAGTACTAAATTTTTCATAAACTGCCTGTAACCCATTGGCCAAAAGTATGACAAGTGATCCAGATATGTACTTTTCACCACTACCACTAGCTGTTTTTGTCACACTTTCAAGGGGCTTTAATATTTTACACATTTCATGGATAACTTTCCACTCTTGGGAGTTCAGAACAGGTAGATGTTTGTCAATGAGTGCTGTGGTGCTTTTGATGGCACAAAACTGTTCGAACATGTAGAGCGTGGAATTCTATCTTGTTGGTACATCAAGAATTAACTTCTTTACTTGAGTGCCTCCACGTGTGTTTTGCTGGAAATTCAGTAATTTTTCAGTTGCTTGAGAACTCCTTTTAAAAAAATTCACTATTATTTTCATTTTGTTCAGGAGCCCGTCGATTAGGTGGATAGCCTTTGTAACAATAGTACTGAGCTGGTGACCAAAACAGCCAAAATATTTCCAGTGAAGAAGGTCTGTGATAGCTCTTTTGATGTTGCCTGCATTATTGAACATTGCAAGCACGATTTTATTTTCCAATTTGTATTCCTGAATAATCCTTTGTAATTCCTGTGATAAATGCTCACTTGTATGTCTTCCTTCTAAAACACAACATTCTAAGAGAACAGATTTCAGCTCAAAATTATTAGTCAAGAAATGAGCAGTAATGGCCAAAAAACTTTCATTGTTTATGGAAGCCCAACAATCTGTTGTAATACACACCTTCTTAACAGCTTCCATAATATTTTTTATGTTATTCAAACACCGTTCATGTAACGCAGGTACCAAAGTTGTTGAAATTGTCCGTCGATTTGGTAGTACATGTCCTGGATTAAGTGCTGTGAAAAATGCCTTTAAACCCTTGTTTTCAACTATTTGAAAAGGCTGGAGGTCATATATTACCATTTGAGCAAATATTTCATCCAGTTCCTTTTCTTTTTTTAAAGAGAAGGTCACTTTTCTTGGTATGTATTGTGACCGTTCACGGTACTTTAGATACCATATCGTGACATCCCATATCAATAATTCGCCGTTTTCCGCGTCATTCTACGACGTTTAGCCGCAAAGCTAGCAGACCACAGCGCTGCACGGTATACGAACGATGCGCTGCTACTTTAGAGGACAAGAGGCTCTGTGCGCGTAATGACAAGGGCGAGTCATACCGTTGCCTACGAGATATACAAGGCTGGGAAGTGTGCGCTAGTTCTAAGCATAAAAACCGTCCCCAACCAGGTTCCTAGTACCGCCGCCAGATGTCTCGACATCGTGCTATAGTTTTCATGTGCTGTGGTGTATTAACATATGGAGAAAAGTGTTTTTAATACGTTTACTTATAGATTTCACTTACTGTTAGTGTTCAAATGAACTCGAAGTAAATTTCATTTACTCTATAAAATATGGTATATCGTACTGTAAGTCCAATTCGTAAAAAAAAAAAAAAAAAAAAAGGAGAATAATTGGAGTTTTCAATCATTTCCAGCCGATCCAGTTTTAAAGGAGAAGTGGATAATTGCTACATCTGGACGGGGGTAAGGGGGCAAATTAGGTTCGCTTTGGTCGCCTGGGACGTCATCCAGAGTCTGTAATTTACATTTTAAATATTGAGACTTCAGATTAAGGGTTACAGATTCATTAGATAACTTCAATGCCTCCGACTACCGCATCAAAAGACACGAATTAGGCCTATGTTGGCTTTACGAATCGAAGAAAACTAGAATAACACTCCTCATTAAAGATCCCCCTGTGGGTGGGGGCGGTAGAATAACACCCACGCTATCCCCAGCCTATCGTAAGTGGCGACTAAAAGGGGCCCCAGGGGCTCCGAACTTTGGAGCGTGGGTTAGCGACTAGGGGAACCTTAGCTGAATCCTGGCATTGCTTCCACTTACTTGTGCTAGGCTCCTCACTTTCATCTATCGTATCCGACTCCTCTTGGTCAACTCTTGTTTTTTTTCAACCCCCACGGTATTAGGTTCCCCAGGCCTAGGGATCCTTTCATTTTCACGTGGCCCTTGTCTTCCTTTTGCCGATATCTTCACTTTTTGAAGTGTCGGATCCGTTCAGTTTTTCCCTCAGATTAATGTTATATAGGACGGTTGCCCATTTGTACTTCCCCTTAAAACAATAATCACCACCACCACCACCACCACCACCACCACCGCCACCACCACCACCAACACCTCATTGAAGGAAACTGTTGTAAACAAGGTTGGGTTTACAAAAACACAACTTCTTTATTTACTTCACATGTAAAATTACAATATTTATACTAACAAAACTGAAAGTTATCTCGAAGCAAATTGAACTATGAATTTGGAAAAAGAGTCTGTCTTTGTACACTATATACACGTTGGAGTATTCACGTTCACTACTATTTCGGAAAGATAGTCCTTGTGACATGAAAAGTTCTTGATTGTCGAAAACTATCAGAAGCACTGACGTAAATATCTCAGAGAGTCCTTCCTTGTTGAAGTGTCTGAGTTCATTAACGTAAGTTCAATGACTGAAGAGTTCCTACTTAGCAAAACTAAGTTGATAATGGGAGCTTGCATTAGCTAGGGAATGATAGTGGCATATAATGGTAAGACTGGGCATGGATAGCGGAATAGGCAAGAGGAGCGGTGACCCGAGGTGAGACCTCTTACTGCCAGAAATTCAGTCCACCTGGCCGAAGCACATTTTCAAGAGGAGTAGCCTCCGTGCTCGACGTAGGGTGTATTCTGGAGCTGGACACCGGGGTCAGTGGGCGTCTGGACAGACTAGGAGCTCCTTTTTATAGCACACACGACGTTCCAGGCACGCGCACTGAGAGCTGCGTGTCGAGGCTCGAAGAATAACACACTGGCACGCGTGTAGCTGGCTGGCGGATCGAGAAGGGAGCGACGGACATACAACACCCTCCCCTCCTAAATACGCCGGTACGGCGTGAAACGGCGGCGGCGCTGGCGGCGGCTGCGATGCTGGGCCGGAGCTGCTGATGTCTCTGTTGTATTGTCCGGAGCTGGGACTGGGCGGAGTGGCGCTGCCTCGTCCTGAAAGGAACCCATGGTTATTAAATGGTCTAAAGCTCGTTCAGCAATAGATTTATCTGGCTGAGCAATGGCATCAATAGCTGGACATGGGCGGTAGCGCAGACGTATCTGGTCTTGATGGCGACAGATACGTTTCTTCGTAGTCTGTATCTCGTAGAGACGATGACCCAACGATCTGCAGATGACTCCAGGTATCCAGAGTGGGTTGGACTTGAATGTCCTGGTGTAGACCTTGTCGTTGACTGAGAACTTCGGTGGTGAGGTCTGAGGCTGGGCCGGAAGAGGCTGCAACAGAGAAAGTAAAGTTCTGTGAGGTCGTCCGTGGAGCTTCTGTGCAGGAGTGATATTATCAGCGCCGGATAGAGTTCTGCAGTTGCTTAAGAGTTGGAGCAATGCTTGGTCTTTAGTTAAGCCTGAAGAGACAGCTTTTTTCATACTTCTCTTAAATGTTTGTACAAAGCGTTCAGCTTCACCATTAGATTGAGGGTGAAAAGGCGGTGCTAGGATATGACGAATGCCATTATATGTACAAAAGTTCTTAAAAGCAGTAGCTGTAAATTGAGGTCCGTTGTCCGAAATGAGTACTTGAGGTAAACCTTCTGTAGTAAATATTTTCTGAAGAGCACGAATGGTAGCTTCTGTCGTAGTAGTTGGATGCATATCCACTACATATGGAAAGTGCGATAGTGAATCGATGACTATTAACCACATGGAACTGAGGAAAGGACCTGCGAAATTGATGTGAACTCGTTCCCATGGAGTAGTAGCAGGAGGCCATGAAGCTAGATCCGAAGACGGGGCGTTCTGATTCAGTTGACATTGTTCACAATGACGGATGAGTTTTTCGATGGCGGCATCAATACCGGGCCGGTAGCAGTGTTGACGTGCTAGTTGCTTTGTTCTGGATATACCCCAATGGCTTTGGTGTAATAATTCGAGAACTTGTTTCTGTAGGCTAAGTGGGATAACCACTCGGAAGATGGTGCCTGTTTCTAGGAGTACGACTCCAGCACGAGTCGTGAGACGATGCTGCAGACGATGATAAGGTGCAAGGTTGGCAGGAAGCTTGCTCTGAAGAGGCCAACCGTTGCGGATGTAAGTACGCACAGTAGCAAGTGTACTGTCCCTATCCGTAGCTTTAGCTATGCAGGTAGCATCAATAGGAAAACTGGATACAGTATCTTCAAGTTCTATGTCCAACTGAAGACATTCAGATTCCTGAGAATCGAAGGCAGTATCAGGACCAACTGGTAAGCGTGAGAGGGCATCAGCATTACAATGCTGGGATGTGGCTCGATAGACAATCTGATAGGAATAAGCAGAAAGGAACATGGACCATCTTTGAAGCTTTCGGAGGGAATTCTCAGGGATCTTATTACCAGGGTGGAATAAGTGTACGAGAGGCTTATGATCAGTAATGATCAGGAAATGGTTGCCATAGAGATATTCATTGAAACGGCGAATACCAAAGATGATGGCTAAAGCTTCTTTCTCTATCTGTGAGTATCGACGTTGATGGTCATTAAGTGTTTTCGAAGCGAAGGCGATGGGGCGTTCCTGTCCATGACGATCCTTCTGGGAGAGAACGGCACCGACACCGTAGTCTGAAGCGTCAGTAGCTAGCGTGATGAGCTTGTCGGGTTGAAAATGAGTGAGTTGTATAGCTTGAATTAAGGCGTTGTTGATGGTTTTACATGCCTGTTGGCATTGCGGAGTCCACTGAAATTTAACACCTTTTTTACGTAGAGCGTTTAATGGAGCTGCCACTGTAGCGAAGCGGGGAATGAACTTATTATAGTAGTTCGCTTTGCCTATGAATGACTGGAGCTGCTTGAGGTTCTGAGGTGCCGGCATGTTTACGATAGCTGAGACATTCTGTGCACTAGGGCGAATTCCAGTCTTATCAAGTATATGTCCTAGGTAGTGAACTTGAGGCTGAAAGAATGTACATTTAGCGAGATTCGCTCGTAGGCCATTGTCTTTCAATTTCTGGAGAAGGAGGCGTAGATTGGTTAGATGTTCCTGATGATCTTTTCCAGTACCGGTAACAATAATATCATCCAGGTAGTTAGTACAACCGGGAATGGAGGCGGTGAGTTCAGCTAAATAGCGCTGAAAAATAGCCGCTGAGGATGAAACACCGAAGGGGAGCCGCTGGAGCTGGAGCAGTCCGAGAGGAGTGTTGAGTGTTAGAAATTTCTTAGATTCTTCGTCTAAAAGTAGCTGGAGATATGCTTCTTTAAGATCAACACGAGAGAAGAATTGTCCACCAGAAAGACGACGGAATAAGTCTTCTGGACGTGGAATAGGAAAGATATCTGTGTCGATGTGTGCATTGACGGTAGATCGAAAATCTCCACAAAGTCGAACATTACCATCAGGTTTCTTGATGACCACTAGTGGAGTAGCCCATTGACTAGAAGTAACTGGTACCACAATTCCAGTTTGTATCCATCTGTCTAATTCTTTCGTGACCTGGTCTTGAAGTGCTAGGGGTACTGGACGTGCTTTGAGGAAGCGAGGCTTAGCTCCGAATTTCAGCTGTATGTGAGCTGTATAGTCTTTTGCTGTTCCGAGCTGAGAGTCGAAGACTTCAGGAAACTGCTCTAGGAGAGCGGTAACGTCAGAAGTAGGATGCAATGTAGATACGACGTTAATGTTGTCATGTATCTGGAAACCAAATAATTTAAATAGATCCATGCCCATAATGTTGGAGGCACTGTAGTTGTTAACTACGAGAAGAGGAATGGCCTTCTGAATTCCTTTATAACTAGCCTGAAGCTTGATTTGACCTTTAATGTCAATTTTCCTTTTGTTAAATGTCACGAGCTGGATGTCAGCTGGAGAGCATGAAGGTGAACGTACGACAGAGAGCTGTGGAATGTCGGCTGACGTTCCGGAGTGTGAAGAAGTCTAATAGCTTCACTTGAGAAAAGCGAACTGTTGTGAGAGGTCGTACGGGCGCCAATGTTGAATGATGATAGTTACGTAGTATAATGTCACTGTGCCCATGAGTGGACAATATCCCGCAAGAGTTTGTTGGTCTGTTGCAAATGAGTTGATAAGCGAATGGACACAGGCGTGCAACGTTGTTTCGACCGAGTGGGCGACACACTGAGCACTGACTGACTTCGTCGCCAAGGTATAAGTGTCTGAGGGCACGGAGTTTGCTGTATCTCAGTGTGAATGAGTGGATGATGGGGCCGATAAAGTTCGTGCTGTGTCTCGTCACCACTGAGTGTCGATTGGGGCAGATGAATTGCAAGTTTGTTATCCCGTCGCCCCAGAGGTGGCGACTGGGGCCGATGAATTGTAGTTTTTTTTTTTACCTCGTCGCCACAGAGTTGTGTTGTAAACAATGTTGGGTTTACAAAAACACAACTTCTTTATTTACTTCACATGTAAAATTACAATATTTATACTAACAAAACTGAAAGTTATCTCGAAGCAAATTGAACTATGAATTTGGAAAAAGAGTCTGTCTTTGTACACTATATACACGTTGGAGTATTCACGTTCACTACTATTTCGGAAAGATAGTCCTTGTGACATGAAAAGTTCTTGATAGTCGAAAACTATCAGAAGCACTGACGTAAATATCTCAGAGAGTCCTTCCTTGTTGAAGTGTCTGAGTTCATTAACGTAAGTTCAATGACTGAAGAGTTCCTACTTAGCAAAACTAAGTTGATAATGGGAGCTTGCATTAGCTAGGGAATGATAGTGGCATATAATGGTAAGACTGGGCATGGATAGCGGAATAGGCAAGAGGAGCGGTGACCCGAGGTGAGACCTCTTACTGCCAGAAATTCAGTCCACCTGGCCGAAGCACATTTTCAAGAGGAGTAGCCTCCGTGCTCGACGTAGGGTGTATTCTGGAGCTGGACACCGGGGTCAGTGGGCGTCTGGACAGCTGCTGCTGCTGCTTAAATGCTTTCATTCCCCACCCTGAAGGGGTGGGGCGGGCCACCTAGAGGGTGTCGCCCTCTCTCTGGCCAAGGGATGCGGGCAGGTTGGGGAGATGTGACGGAAGAAGGAGGTGGGTAAAGGATGTGAATGTGTAGGAGAGATGGCGAGGTGCTTTATTATATCATAGTTTGAGTGTTTACATTGATGTTATCTTAAAGCTATTTTACATTCATATAGATTAGGAGGGTTATATGTTACTGAAATGGAGCGGGGATGGGTAGGTGGAGTGACTCTAGCATAGATGGGTTGATATGCCTGGAATTAGGTATGAGGTTAGGAGGTGGAGAGTAGTTGTGCATTGTTGGAGAGAGGTGATGAGGATGCGAAGGTCAGGTGTGGTAGGTCGCGGGGTGATGTATGCTATGTTGGGAGGGGTGAGGTAGACTGTTGGATATGCTGGGATTGGAGTGGGAGGTGGTCGGGTACGGGGGTGTGCGTGGACAGGGGTACGGCGGTTGGGCGGGGAATAGGAAGGTTCCACTCTATGATGTTGGCCAAATACTTGAGCTCCTGAGCTGATGAGTTGCTGGACGTGTAGGTCGGATGGCAGCTGTAGTCGGACCATGTAAGTGGGTCCGTGGTTGTTGCGTATCCTTATGGCCCGTTGTGCTGGGATGCCTGCAGTTCGGAGTTCGTGGAGTAGTTCCGGCTCGGCGATATTCGGAGAGATTCCACGTAGCACGCAGCTGGGCCTGGGCTGGGGCGATGGTGACTGTTGGATCGATGTTGGAATGTTCGAAGTGTTGACTGACGGCGATGGCGGAGGTAGTTCCTGCGTAGTGATGGGGGGTTGCAGGGGTGAGCGTGACGTGGGATTCGGGAGAGATGATGACATGACTGGGGAGGGGTGGCAGGTTACGCTGGTAGTGATCACTGTTGATGCCAGATTGCAGGGAGAGGTAGTAATTGTGGTGGTGGTTGTTGTTGACGGGGGTGAGGGCTCATGGAGGAGGGGTACGAGGCCAGGATCTTTCTGTAGCTGGTTCAGTATTGACTGGGGAGGTGGTATCACAGAATAGTTCTTGCCTCGGAATGTCGCTCCGGAGGTGAACAGGCGGCGCTCTGCTTCTTCTCCGCTGGTTTGTATTATGATGTGCGCTGTAGGCATCCGGGTGCGGTAATCATCTGGTCTGAATACATTAACCACCTGAGGGTCTGCTGCATTGAGCTCTTGGTAAATGTCACTTTCTGAGATTGTAAGGTCTATTCCTGGGATGAATACGTAGGGCATGGTGGATGGGGGAGGCGACAGCCAACGAGGCGTCTGCCTGGTTATGCTTTGTTGCGGTCGGCTGAGCTGCGATTAAAGGTGAAGGCTGCCCGGCCGAAAGAAAATTCAGGGAGTAGATATTGTGATGAGGCGTTCCTGCCAGAGTAGCTCTTCGGCGTCCGTCTGGACAGACTAGGAGCTCCTTTTTATAGCACACACACGACGTTCCAGGCACGCGCACTGAGAGCTGCGCGTCGAGGCTCGAAGAATAACACACTGGCACGCGTGTAGCTGGCTGGCGGATCGAGAAGGGAGCGACGGACATACAACAGAAACCTCCATTACAAAGCCATGAATTTGCGTGGAGGAAACGTTAGGATCCCTTATCACAGATGAAATGGCTCTCAAGCCCAGAGTACACTATGATCGTAATCCTGATCAGCAACAGTTCTGGAAATAGGCCTGCTTGATGAGACGCTCGAAGGTAAGCTAACTAATCAATTCGCGTTTATTCTATTTTCTTTCAGATGTACTATTTTTAATAGGCCTAAAATATTTGGAAGTTTTTTGCTATTGGTTTTACGTCGCACCGACACAGACAAGTCTTATGGCGACGATGGTATAGGAAAGGGCTAGGAGTGTGAAGGAATCGCCGTGGCCTTAATTAAGGTACAGCCACAGCATTTGCCTGGTGTAAAAATGGAAAAAACACGGAAAACCATCTTCAGGGCTGCCGACAGTAGGATTCGAACCCACTATCTCCCGGATGCAAGCTCACAGCTGCGCGCTCCTAACCGCACGGCCAACTCGCCCGGTAGTTTTATATTATCTTAGATGCTATTGATATTAAGAATGACACCATACATTTTCAGAAAAACCTGTCACTCTGGAGTTGTCTTCCTTGGTCATGATATGTGGTTATCTCGTTCGAGTTGCGGAAGAAAATTCCAACTGTCAATCATGCTTGGGACAGATATCCTCGGCCACTACAGACAGCCCATTGATGTGCCTCATTAGGATGGAAGATCGTGGAGCATTACGCTACCCCTCAAAAAAATGTGTTTACTTCCTACAAAATATGTTGAATTATAGCCTACGCGTCACTCATTACGTTGTCTGGGAAATACGAATTTAGTTTAAAAAATTCACGTTTTTGTTGTTCCAAAGTTCATTGAGGCATTCAAATGTGATAAGTGTGATCAGAGAGTACTGACTGCATCTCTCATTACAAAACTTTTAAAACCAATACTCGACAATGAAGCTCATACAATTACAGATGCTCATGACTTGGAAAATAATTTCAGGACAAAGCCTTTAAGTTAGAAGATCTTAAAAATGTGAGTGATACGAGCAGTGATCATGGTAAGTCATTTTTAATGTATTACTTTTATTAATTATCACACTTGACTTTACATCCAACCACTCAAAATCACATGTACTATTAATTGGCCGTGTCAGATCAGAAATTGAATTAAAAACCATCCATTTTCATACTGACTCTTCAAACCCTTTGATATACCATTTCTCGCTTTGATGTATATTCCTTGGCTAAGACGAGATATACAAGGCCGGGAAGTGGACCGATAGAAATGCGGGTCACAAGTAGCAATTAGGATGTTTCTCTCTCCTGTGCGAGTGAGTTGGAAGGAGTAAAAGGTCATGTGACAGCCCGCGAGCCATGCTTAATAAGTCGGGTTAACTTAGGGAGAAGTAACTCCCTAAATATTTGTTGGTGATTTTAGTGATACCAACCAAAACCTTCATTTGTTTCAGAATTTTCAATATTAATAATAATAATAAGAATCATGTGATTATTGACTTACGCATCTAATATTCATGAATAAGAGCTTGTCATGATCAAGGAATTATTTAGTTAAAGATGACAACGAAACCTCTTCCAGTTATTCAACTTATCATTGATTACGTGATCTGAATCGGTGCAGAGAATTACAGAACGTCGTCACAGGTCTGGCGGGGTGAGCCTATCCTGGAGTTTGGCAAGACGTAAGTCAATCATTACACAAGTGATAAATGACGCTTTGGCGATTATAATTAAACCGCCGATCCCAAGAGAATAAGATTCGATCAGTAAAATATGGAAGGTCAGAGCTATCTTTTGATATGCAGATCAACGCCGACAAACGGCTTTTTACGGAAGTGACCCCCGACATGAAGGCGTAGTTAACTCCCACTCTTGACTTTTTCCTCTGTCTTACAAAAGAAATCGGACAGGAGACCACTTACCCACTATCTAATGTGTCTCCGTGCTGTTCAGACGTGTTAATATTTTGCACGACCTGTGAGATTGTGTAATACTTTCATTAAGTGATGAAGTACTGCAATTGTGAGATTTAACCAGCAGAAGTACTGCATAAATCATTATTTAAGCGCAGTGATTATTGACGTGCACTTATTGTGTAAATTTCGTGTATTTATAACATTTTGTATCATGGTGTAATCACCGAGGATAGTGAACGAGGAATAACCCACCTGTTAAGAGCTGCGTAGCATTCAAGCTACTGTTATATATGTTCGATGGATTCGTGTGTGGCTAGATTAATTCACTACTGGTCAAATACAGTGTAGTGTTGTGGGAGCACAATTGGAATTACAATTAGAACGTTTAAAAAGTGAATTTGTTCAGGAAATTGCTATTCACGCATAATAATAATAATAATAATAATAATAATAATAATAATAATAATAATAATAATAATTTAGGCAGCGTCTGCTGAAAGTACAAATGTGAATGTGAGTTGTCTTACATTGTGAGGGGTTGTGAAATAAGCAAGTTAGTGACCCTTAACGTTGGATTAAAGTGCAAGTGAATACGTGATAGTTCAGCAATATTGGGATAAATTTAACCATGCCTGAATGTAGTGCATATTACAAGTTGACCCAATTATAACCATAGTGTTTTCCCCTTTGCATATTGGAACGAGTGATCGCTGGTCTGGGAAGAGAATACACGAGTCACTTACCTACCCAGCATCTCATTGTGTTGGATACCTCCAGGATTATTATGCGTGGTGAAGTCTACAAGATGAAGTTCATCCCGGAAACGAACCAAGGACCTTACGACATCAAAGGCAGCAAGATGATGGCTTAAGCTGTTATGAGTGTACTTCCTCGGACAAGAATGATCACCCTAGATAAGTGCATTTTCAAATTTACTATGTTTGAAAGTCATTTCCCTCCTGTACATAGTTAGAATTAGCATGCCAAGTAGATTAAAATTGTGAATGATGATCGCAGGCTGTTCGAAGGGATTAAAACTTTTAGCTTGTGTAGTAGGAAGTTTGTTACTGGCATGATGACCAACAGTTAATTTAAACCCCTTGGAAAGTAATGCATGTTAGTTATAAGATTCCTGTAATGATTTATTTTGTCTTCAAGAAGTGTTATGATGGATGGAAGTGGTATCCATCTAGGTAATCCCAAATCTTATGATAAAATGAGATGCTCTGCCTCTTCAAAGAATACGAGTATAATTTCTAGATCGTGAATTTAATATGTAAATTTTTTATAGAATGGCATGAATTAATATCCCTTATGTAAATATATGCGAGTGTTTGTGGTATTGAGCCGGAAGTGATGGTCGGTGAATATTTGTCGATTGATAGTCAAGGCGATATAAATATGTGCCAGAGATAATTTATACAAAGCGTGAAGAATTGCACCACGCTAGTTATATTGGGATTAGGTTGAATAGAACCATGTGAGAATTAACATGTTAGCGTTGAGCTTGAAGAAGCCGTGTTGGCCCGAATTTTATATCGAGGCAGCTTATTAAAGAGAGATATCTTCCCCCGACTGTATGAAAGGGAGGCGTACGAAAGTACCGTTACGCTAGAGAAAGTGCCAGCTGGATACAAGGGCTGATGAAGCTGTGGGCACGTTACAAGCCTTGACTGTGGAGTGTTCAATGGCCATTTACTTTCTAACAATATCCGACGGACATTTACGCATTGAGTAGCTAATTGTCACCGCGACTGAATTAATATAGTAGGAACAATAGACTTCCTCTCAATTTTATTTTTGTTAATTCTATCCGATCTAGAAATTCAAAACATGCATCCTGCAGTGAGAAGACCATGAGTTCGACCCCCATCTAGGGCAACGTGTATCATTGCTATTATTTTTGGTAATGGAAGGACCATTCCCTCCATATAATCTTGTATATATGATAAAGGGTCATATTATATGTTTGGTAGTAGTTGAGTGTATTATTACATGTAAAATGTCGTGTTATTGTCCACGCGTCATCCATAAGCCCAGTGTTATTTTATGTTAATTGATCAAATGGTATTTGTTTTAATCCCGGCGAAATATGCCTATGCGATTAGTTACACCTTTGTAAATAATAATGAAGTTAGTTATTAGGGCTGAACATGACTTTCAGATATCTTGGAATGTGCTTGTCATAATTAACATACTGTCTTAATCCTTGATCGCGTAATGGTATGATCACAAGAAATTATAATATTTCAAAACTCCAATTCGTGAATAGAAAGCTGGGATGATATCCAGAGGGGTGATCATTATAGTGCCGATTATTATGTATAATTAATTGATTAATTAATTAATAAATGCCTAACAATGTTGTGAATAATAGAGGTAGTAACAAGTGAAAGGCCTCTAAATATCGGGATTATTGGTGTGGAATACTAATTCCACAAGACAATTAAATAATAATTTCATCAATATGAATCCCGCCTTTTTTTAATTTTTGTGATTCAGATGATATACGGCACATTTCGTTTTAGTTGTGGATGTTCTTTCTCAGTTGATAATAAATCTGATATTCATAAAACTTTAAAACATCATTCTTCTGATTTAGTAGTGACGTTGTATTCCTCTTCTATATTGAGATCCCTACTTATAAATAATTTATTAATGCCCATTAGTCCGAACGTACCATAGACCTGGAATGCTCTAAAATTATAGCCGTGGTTATTCTGAAGTAGGGATGATGAGAATTCGATTCTAGGGCCGTTCGTCGAAGATCTCATCACGTATTTTCCATTCAGCCGATGCATTCACGAATTATTATTATTATTATTAATTGTGCACTAAAGACCCGGACAGGCACAGTATGTTGCCATTGAAGTTTGACATAACCATGGCTGAACCTGACAGACTTCCTGCACTTCTGTCGAAGCTGTGCTGGTTGACAGAGTAGGTACTGTTGAAGCTGTGCTGGTTGATGGAGTGTGAGTAGCAACTGCTGGGCTTAATGACAGTGGCTGAATAAAAATAATGAAAAATAGATTACCCATGCCATGGCATTATTGGTATGTAATGACTCGTTGGCTGAATGGTCAGTGTACTGGCCTTCGGTCTAGAAGGTTCCGGGTTCGATTCCCGGCCGGGTCGAGGATTTTAACCTTCATTGGTTAATTCCAATGGCCCGGAGGCTGGGTGTTTGTGTTGTCCCCAACATCCCAGCAACTCACACACCACACATAACACTATCCTCCACCACAATAACACGCAGTTACCTACACATGGCAGATGCAGCCCACCCTCATCGGAGGGTCTGCCTTACAAGTGCTGCACTCGGCTAGTAATAGTCACATGAAATTATTATTATTGGTATGTAATTAGCCTCATTTAATTTAATGTAACATAATGAACATAATTACTCTTCCTGTCTTACAGTACTGGTACTGGACCTGTTGGCTTCTGTTGTTCTATACGGATAAAATATAGCTGGATGTTTTCTTTGTATATGTTTTGTTACATTAGAAACAGATGTTCGGTAAGACAGTTTCTGGCTGCAGATATCACAGTTGGCATATTCACGGTCAATAGTCGAGAAAAAAACTCCACACAGGACTATTACGTTGTCTCTTACTAAACATATTTATGTATTAATCTATTTATTATTATTAATCTACCTATCTATCTATGTGTTATTATATTTATCTATTATAAAGAATTAATTAAATTATTCACTACACGACGCACTTGTGAGTAAAATAGCACTTATTTATTGAGAGACCAACCACATAAAACAGCAATGGAAATGGTGATTCCCTTGATCTGTGAGGCAACTGCCGGCTTTTCCCTGCTGTTACAGTTTTATTAACTCAGTGTGAAATAAATTTAACATCAACGAAAAGTTATTTAATATAGTTCCTATTCTATAAATATATTTGTAGACCATAGGTTTCAGTACTTAACTAAAAACAATAGAACGTACATACCCTATTCTCATTTAAAAACGTCGCCTTGTTTTCTGTGTTTAACAAGGTCTGTCTAGGGAGGTCAAGTCACGAATGCTTCTTATGGAGCCGCCATATTGGGTCTGTAAACAAGCGTAACCAAAGGCAAGTGTATTCGAATTTAGAGGATTTCGGCGCCGTACATTGAAATAAAAACAAAATACCAACTATTTTTCATAAAGAATTTAATTGGGCATCTACTGTTCATGTATATATAACCGCATAACACTCACATGATATGAATACATTCACAGCTATTTGAATAGGAAGATAATTAACAGAGCCTGAATTTTTTTTTTTGAGAAACAAGAATCAACAGAAAAGCTCATGTCCTACTCTTTTACTTCCTTACAACTTTGTCTTACTGTGTTTCTTATTAATATCATCTGTCAAATACGTAATCTTAATGACAGAAACATAGAAATCTGTACAGTACCTCTGTCATATTATGATTACCGGTACATGAAATACTGAACTTGAAGTACTGTACTTAAAGTACTAAAAGACAGTTGTAATAAATTACCTTCAGGGTTTTCTTTATTAAGAAAGTAATTACCGATACTGCGTTTCTAAAAGGTTATTCCAGTATGTTGACAAGCACTGAATCCCTCTTGAGTTGAGTGCATTAAATTATGTACGGTAACTGTAGTTATCCAGTCTTGTGGTATTTCTTTGGGTTCTAAGGCAAAAATACTCTGCGCATGTGCAACAAGAGTGATGTTCTTAGCTACTCTTAACTAGTTTATTGATAACCCATGCAGCTATATAGTACAAAGTGGTGGTGGTGATTATGGTTTTAAGAGAAAGTACAACTGGGCAATCATCCTCTAAACACTAATCAGAAGAAAACAAATGCAAGGGGTCAAACACTTCGAAAAATGAAGGGATCGGCAAAAGAAAGATGAAGGCCACAATGTGCGTGGAAATGAAAAATTTCCTAGGCCTCGAATGCACTAATGCCGTCGCGGTCGGAAAAGAACAAGTGTTGATCAGGGGAGGTCGGATGGGCTAGAATAGGTGAGAGCCTGACACAAGTAAGTGAAAGCAATGTAAAGACTCAGCTAAGTGTCGCGTATTGTCTCTACTGTATTTGATAATAGTGATTCTATGTAGTCTGCGAAGTTCAGATACTTATTCTATGTTTGTACGGATGGATAACTCTTTAGCCCCTCACGGGAGACGCACACACATTCCTTCTCCTCTGCCCTGTAAGTGAATTAATGATGATTCGATGTAAGCTGCGAAGTTCAGTTATTTGTTCCATCTTTATACGGATGGATAATTCGTTCGCACCTCATGGGAGACGCACACACATTCCCTCTCGCGTAGAGACAAGCTTTTAACCTGGGCCGATGACCTAGATGTTAGGCCCCTTTAAACAACAAGCATCATCAAGCTTTTAACCAATATGTCAGAATATCGGCAAATAGCTTATCGCTGACAGGCGCATCTGTGATTCAGTCACTGGAAACACGAGCATATGATTATGGTCGCGGGCGGCCAGCCGACCTGTAAAGGCTTGGTTTCTCAGAACCGACGCATGCGAGGTGCGAGGCCCGCCTCTCACAAATCCAGGATCCAGACTACACGAGCTAATGCAAGTGGTTTCTCAAGCTGCGAGGTGCGCAGTCTGCGCAACTTCGCAGTGAGACCTCGCAGCGTCACCGCGCACTGATTCGTCCGACCGGATTTGTGCGAGGCGACAGCAGTGCGAGGAGACATTGTTTCTGTTCTTTGTTTCACTGTTTTAAGCAACACGATGAGCTTTACAGACGAAATGGACGAGGAACTGATTGTAGAAGTTCGAATGCACCCAGTGTTGTATAACTTACAACACAAGAGCTACAAACACAACGTTGTGAAAGACAACTTATGGAAAATAATATAACTGAACATGGGCGCCCGCAGGATCTTTTCCAGGGGGGGGGGGGGGGGCACATTAACAATTTTCTTGAATGTAAAACCAATATAACGTCAGCAACATTAAATTGTTTACATAAATTTCCAGTTATAACAGATGCTAGATGACTGTCAGTAAGTTCAGTTTATGAAATAATCTGGTATGATATTAAACAATTGAACATCAACATTTTTGGAATTCCAGGGGGGGGAAGTGCCCCCCTTGCCCCCCCTTGCGGGCGCCCATGTAACTGAAATTGAATAGAACAGGTAATAAATGTTGTTAGTTTTATGTATTATACGATGGTCTTGAGAAGGAAAGAGTTCGTAAAAATAGAAACTCCAAAAACGAAGGTACCAAACGATTAATGTTAATTTACTGTCACTTGGAACATCCGTTCTTGGGATTCTTTGTTTTTTCATTGATGTGGTAGCTGCCTCTATGGAACAGTGGTAGAGTGTCTATTATTATTATTATTATTATTATTATTATTATTATTATTATTATTATTATTATTATTATTATTATTATTATTGATGTTACTTATAACAAATATAATGAATTCAGTTCCAAAGGATTAAATAACAGATTTAGAAATGATATCAACCAATGAATCCATTCCTTTAATATCAAATATGCCAATATATTTAATTTTACAAAATTTGAGTTCATTATTCTTCATTTAATACAAATCACGTGTGTTTTAATAACGATGTTCATTCTGTTATTATGCGAATTGGGTCACAGAAAAAGAAACTATAGGTAAACAAACATGTTTGTCCGTTAGAAAAAACTTTCACTCCACCTTGTTAGCCATGCCAATTCTCCCTCCCTGTAACAAAAGCATTGCTTGAAGCTGTCTCTTATCATGAAAGCATCATGTGTAGAATCTCCTCCGTTGTCAGCTGCCAGAGGAATCATGTTGTCTTCTGGTAATTCCAAATCGCCAATAAAGTGTTCATTTGGGCAACCACCATAGCGACGCTGAAGAGTATGAAAAGCGGAAGGAAGACCTAGAAGAGAAGGAAGAATTAAATTTTCGTGAGGAAAGAACTCGTAGTGGGGAAGCGGACAGCCATGGAAATCCATCTCACAAAAAAGAAGTCATCTTTTTAAAGGGTCGAGCACTTGATGAGGTAAAAAAGGGTCGTGAAGGTAGGATGGCTATTATGAAACAAATATTAGCTATTAAATACACAAAGATAGACTGTGATAGACTTTTTTCAAAAGTATGGCAAAGACGGTGATGTAATTTTCTCCTGAGCTCATAGCGGAAACGAGGAGATGGAGATGCGGCATCTGTACCAACAACGAACCACTTCATCCACGACGTTTTCAACACCTAGTAGTTTCGAGGATACTAACTCGGTTATCACCGAATTGCACCTGGCCCATCGTCAGTTCAAGATGAAGTGTCGACTGAACTGTCCCAGTATACCAATTTACCCTGATTGCAATCCATATTATAAACAATAGCTAACTCAATCTTTCTTTCAGACTTTGTGATCATTTAAGGTACGTTCACTCATAATAATCTGTAATTGTTCATTTTCCAGAAACAATCTTGTAGGCTATTGTAAAAACATGTTCATACTTGTACCTCATGAAATACTTGGCATCAAGGATGTGTTGAAATTAAAATATACTCGTACTTTAGAAGACAACAAATTAATTTTATTTGAGGAATAATTACCTTAAGATTTTCTAAATGATTACAGTCATCTTAGGAAATACTTCTAGTTGATATTATGACTAAGTCGGGTAGTAGTTTTCGAAAGATTGTTATAAGATAGGCCACTCCCGCCCGTTCAGCGGAGAATTTACCGTTGCCTACGCTATAATACAAGGCCTTGAAATGCACTAATGAAAACGGGTGCCACCTTAGTTCACCGTTCAGCCACTAGGATCGCGCTGTTGCCCCCTTGTGCTCGCATGGCCGTGTATGTCTATAAGTAAATTATATCCTAAATAAAGATAGCTGAATGTTGTAGATGTCTACAGTTTTAAAACTTTCCTACTCAGGGGCTTCTTTTCGAGTTTCAAAACTTTCTCACTTCTACTTGAGTGGCTCGAAGCAATGTTGTCTAATAGAGGTCTCAGAAACTTTTGGAGTAGAAAAAGAGGTAGTTTGTCGTCTTTACACTCTCTACACTTAATTTCACTGATGAACCTGGTTTTCAGAAAAAAAGCACACATTTTTAGTAACTGTCGTCGGGGTAAATACTGCACAGCAGAGGTAACAAATTCCGTCATGCGCTGCAGAAGAGCCACAAACGATGATTTCGGGTATCTGAGGGCTCCTCGATCTTGAAAGCGAATAAGACACAATGTTGGACTTTCACTACAGGAGAAGTGATATGTTCTAAACAGCCTTCACAGTCTGTTTGTTCTTCTGCCACACGTACTAAGTATCCTACTACCATAGCTAGAGAAATACCAGGTACCGTATTGTAGTTGTTGAATCTGAGACAAATTAATCATATTTATGTACTAGCGAACACTTAAATAAAAAAGTATTGTTCACACAGATCTGATGTAATTTACCTTGCAAGGGTTTCGCAATGATAGACATTACGTGCTCAGGAAGCTGCGGAATTCGCACATCATCGCGACTTTCATTCCTTCTATATCTTTCATCCATCTGGCACATTCTTGGTTGTAGTAAACTGGTTCGTACATTGCGGATCTTATTTTCATCCCTCAGCTCAACATTGCCATGTTTTGATGCCGCAATAATTCCTGTATGGAGCGTTGTTTCGATTGCGTTAAGGCATGACCTAGCGTCCATTGTGTCCATTGTATCCTGCCTTGCGTCGTAGGTGGCTAAAGAAAAGCTCGATATCATCGCTTGTTAGATTCCTCGTCAAGACATAATGAAAATTTATACTTATGAGGTATTTTACGCAGGCCACAGTGGACTGGGTAGTCAAGACCAACGCCTGATACGTTTCCCTCGTGAATCTTTTCTCTTTCTCTGCATGCATTTGAATGTTCTTGATATATGACAGGAAATCATTTATTAACCAACCGAGGCGTTCATCTTCAATGCTGAAAAATGCCAGTTTGTTCTCATTGCTGGAATATGTCCCATACGAGGTGTTGCAGACATCATGGGCATCGAACCACTTCATAAAATGCTCCATGAAAGAAATTGTTTCTTTTAAACTGTTCCTGTCTTTAATGCTCTCGGGACAAACCACCTCCATACTCTTCAAACCAGCGAGGGGAAAATACAATTTTGGGTCTTGCTACATTCATTTTCTCCAAATTTGTAGGGTAAACTACTTTTCTGGTTAGTTTCCTCACCGGCTTCATAATTGAAGATTTCTGGAGTTTGAAAAGACCTCTCAAATAATCGCCGGTCACGATAGCATTGTTTACAAACAATTCTCGTGACAAATGTTGGGATCGCACGTTTTTTATGACGTGACTGGGATCGAAACTTAGAAACAGAGGCCTAGTTTTATCAGCTGGATGTTGTATCTCATGCGTAATGCTTCCTCCACATAATGTTTCGAACATCGAAACATTTACCTGAGAATTGTCGGTCACAATTCTGATCACTCTGAAACCACACTCTTCAACAGCATTTAACGCATCCAAGGTTAATTTTGCAAGTTGTGAGCCCGTAATGGATGAAGTGAAATAGAAAGACACCGGTATTCTGTAATATGTAGAGAGTCCCTTGAACAAAATGCAGAGTAGTTTATTCGCCAACCTATCTTCGATTCCAAGAGCGTCAATGTCAATGTCATTCAGTCCAATAAATATATCTAATTTCTTGTCATACATAAGTTTCGGCTTTATGGACATTTCATCTACTATAAGGGAACCAACCTTTTCGTTATCATTCACTAACTACAGTTTTTCTACCAGTAATCGGGCTTTAGTTAGCGAAGTTATGCCGGTCTCCCCTTTTGAGTATCCAACATACGATTTCAACGTTCTTGGATGAGGAAGATGCAAAATATCGAGTGTTCTGAGAAGCCGATAACCAGTTGGCGACCTTGAAGATAATAGCACACAAATTTTAACTGTAGTCTCCTGATATTTGCATTTCTTTTTTCCAAAGCTCTGAAGTTGTTCTAACAAAAAGTTTGCTTTCATATTACCTCCCTCAGCTTCCTTCTGAATTTTAGAAACTCGACTTGCAAGATTTCCGGGATCCTTCTTTACCTTACTAAGTTCTGCTTCCAAGTCACGAATTTTTACGCGCAACTTCTTAATAATTGTCACGTGCTTTCTATTTCTTCTGATCTCCTTCCTTAATTTCCTGGTAATGTATTTTGGTACTGTTGATTTTAGGACGGGAGAAAACTGTGTACCTACTGTTGTGGTGCCTACATTTATCAAGTCAGATTCTCCAGTATTATCAGGCACAGGAGAATCCGATTGTTCCACACATTTTCTCCTATTTCTTATATACTCATTTTCACTATCCGTTTTTTCAAGCTGTCTTTTCTTAGGAGCTTTCCTACATTTTAAAGTGACTTGTTTGTGTTTGGGGAACTCTGTAAAAACTGAAGGGACTTTATTAGGCAGGAGCGTCTTTTTAGATGTACTTATACTAAAGTCTTCTTCTCTGAAGTGTTTACTGCACACCCTCGATTTTTCTGTAGGAACCCAGAGAGATCCCGGCTTGTCTCCTCTGCGAGATATAGCAACAAGCCACCGTTCTTTTAAAGCACTATTCACTGGAAACTTGTGAAATGAAATTCCACTACCTTTAATTTGTCGTGAATGACAATAAGGAACACAGCAATAAACCATGATTGAACCTGCGAGTGCTTATTATCACAAGAATACACACATTCACAACCAACTCAATACACACGTTTAAAGGCGCGAACCTGGTAAACAGGGGGCAAGGTAGCGATCCTAGCGGCCCGCCAATGAACTGCAGTGTGACCACTTCTATAGCGTTTTACGGGCTCTATTTCCAGGCCTTGTATTAAAGCGTAGCAACGGAATTTACCCACACTGTTTTGCGCGCTGTGACGTCATGCGACGGGTAACTGAGGCCCCGGCAGACTTACGAGTGAGTGAAAAACGAGGTAACTATAGTGAGTGTGTGCGTGAGAAACCGGTAAAAAGGAAGCGTTGTGAGAGAAGCTGTCATCTATGAGTAAAAATAACAGTAATTGTGCAGTTGCAAATTGCAACAATTATGGCCGTAAGACGAGTGGTATAATGTATCATCGTTTCCCTAAAGATGTAGTGACACAGAGAGAATGGTTACCTATCGCGGTGTAAGCGTGCCGATGAAATCAACGTGAACAATGCACGTATATGCTCAGCACATTTCCTTCCGGAGGATTACGAGCGTGATTTAAAGAATGAGCTGCTCGGTTTACCGCTAAATAAGAAACTAAAAAGCAAATGCAGTCCCATCGCAGCATTTACCAACTTGGCACGGAGAAGTACGTACAGCTGAATAGCGAAGCAGTCGAAGAGGTAAGGATGCTAATGATTTTTCCACATAAGTACTGTTGAACTGATTAACCTTGATTTACAGTATTCATCTGTTAACTTTTATCTTCTCGAATGACTTTTGTTTTAATCATAGGTAGTTATGATTCCTCATTTGTTAGAAATAAAACAGCCGACCTCGTTGGTGTAGTAGTAGCGTTATTGACTACTATCCCGAGGTTCCGAGTTCGATCCCCGATCCCGCCAAGTAATTTAATCTGGCATGGGGGATTGGTACAGGGTCCCACCAGCCTCGTGAGGTCAGTCTATGGATTAGGACACGTAGAACATCATCGACGTCCAAGTATAAGACCCACGGGGTTACATGTGTTACGTTACTTAGAAATAGAACAGGAAACCTGGAACTGTGGCAATTTTCTACCTTGTTTCTTACAAGTTGCTCTTTTTTCCTTTTAGGCTGTACGTGATCGTGTTCAACGGCATCAAAGTAGAGAATTGCGAAAGAGCTCTATATCCCCGAAGAAAAGGAAACTGGACCAAGTCCCAAATACAGAGCCCATCTGTGAACTCTCTGATATGAGACTAAAGGACGAAATTAAAAGACTGAAAACCGAAATAGAAGTCCTAAAGAAGATAAATGCAGTCCAAGAAATTGACTTAAAAAGTGTGATGCAGCCCTGGAAAAGGCCAAAGCTGTAAGGCACATATTGCCAAACAAGAGAAAATTATCCAGAACTCTGACAGAATGTATCGTGAGGAAGAAAGTGGAAATTGTGCTGTCTAAGTGTTTCACTCCCGGACAAATTCGCTGCTTGTTACGAGGCAACGAACGAGTGAGATGGAGCTCCGAGGATATTGCCAACGCACTGACTTTAAAGGCCCTTTCTCGAAAGGCTTATACCTATTTAAGAAAGCGCAACATTACTTTGCCGTGTCGTGCTACGCTTCAGAATTGGACTAGGAATTTTAAGTGCAGTCCGGGTGTTTCAGAAGAAGTTCTGTCAATTTTAAAAGTTAAGGCCCGTACATTTAGCGAGTTAGAGAAGAAAATTGTGTTGTGCTTTGACGAAATGAACATTGATGGCCGTATCTGCTATGATGCCTCGGAAGACAGGATTTTAGGACCTCATAGCAATGTTCAAGTTGTGTTGATTCCGGTTTGTGTAAATCTTGGAAGCAACCACTTTATTACGATTTTGATGTGACAATGAACAGCAAATTGCACCAAGATAATTATAATAATGAGAGTTGAAGATTTAAGGCTACATGTCATGGCGGTAACGTGTGATATGGGGGGAAAGAATTCAAAAGTATGCAACGAACTCTGCGTCAACACATCCAAACCTTTTTTCATAAATCCAGCGGACAAGGAAAGAAAGATCTGGGTTTTTTATGACGTGCCTCACTTACTGAAGCTCCTTCGAAACCCCTTTTTAGATGAGGGGACAGTTTTGCCTGATGGAACTGAGATAACGAGGAAGATAATTGAGGACGTATTAGATAGCCAGAAAAGCGATTTACCTATTACGCATCATATATCAGAAGCTCAAATCAGTGTCACAGGTCGAGCGCGACAGAATGTAAGAATGGCTGCGCGCTTGTTTTCACACCGCACAGCTAAAGCATTGAAGTATGTTCTAGGTAAGGAACGCTCTCGCGTACTTACAAGTGAGGTATTACACGACAGTAGTTGCACGACCAGGGAAAATTAAATTAGACAAGCAATTACCAAAATGTTCCCAACGGAAGGTCGTAGCAAGGCGTGGAAACAACCCGAGCCCACCGAGGTTAGGTGGATTAAGCGATAAATAAATGTTACGGACTAAAATAAAAACCAGTTTCAAGTTAAACAGAGACTTTAATGTAAAGATAAGAAATGAAATGACAAAATTACAAGTCCCTAAGAAGAAGTTAAGAAAAAAATTAATTTAAACCAAGAAATATAGGTAATTAAACTTTGACCAGGGTTAAAATTAAATAAGTCTGTTTTCGCAATTCAGTTCCCAGAGCAAATTACCAATGTTTAAACATAAGTGAAGAAACGGAGTACTTATGAGAATCCCAACTCCGAGATCTTGGATTAGTTTACAAAATAATAATGGAGTAGAAAAGTGTTTCTTCTGACTACTTCAAAATTAAACTAAATGTAATTCGGATAAGCTAAGTCACCGATCATAAGTTCCAGCAGGAACAAACATCAGGAACGCAAAATTAAGAATAAACATTTACGTGCAAAATATACACGAAGAAAATAATTTTACAGAATCAGATATTTAAAACATTAACCACCGCGTAACGCAAATTACGAAGTCCCACGTCAAACATCAAGAACCAACATAACACAATTACCGCAAGTCAGATGTCAGAATTAAACAAACGTCAGAGCATTTAAATGTCAAGTCAAACCTTAGCCTACAAGGAATACAAAGCCTGCCCAATAGCCACTCATAGCTGTCCGCCCTGTGGATGCTATATTTGCCGCTAGAGGCGCTGCAATTCAACCTCACATGAACACGTCGGTTGGCGGTATTTCTACACACTGTATGCTTACTGGTGACGAAAGTTGAATGTTAATACCGATAGAAATAATGAAACTCAATAATGATTTTGTTTTGTCCGAATCCTTGGCTGAATGGTCAGCGTTGAGGCCTTCGGTTCAGAAGGTCCCAGGTTCGATTGCCGGCCGGATGGGTGATTATAACCACGTCTAATTAATTCTTCTGGCTCGGGGACTGGTGTTTGTGTTTGTTGATATAGTGATTACTAGACCTCGGATTTTTAGGTGCTAAAATGTTATTTTAACTGCCTAAAACAGACTCTCAAATAGGCTCTACAGTATTTTTAGGCAGCTGCAGTTTTACGTATCTTAATATGCATTATTAAAAACAGCGTGTTGATTTTGTTAAATTGATAATAATTCGTTATGGGGAAATATAAAACAAGTGTCACTCACCTCTTGCTGCAAACGTCGCAGAATATAATTTTACCATCCGATGTGAAACGGGGAAACTCTTGTAAATTGAGGATGAATTGGAACCTGACACCTTCTGCTTAATTCACACACTGGCCAAATGGGAAAAGGATATGATTAAAATACGTCGATCATATTACGCTGATGTGCTGCTGCGTTCCGTTTTGTAAACAAGGCTCTAGAAATAAAGTTCCTGGAACTAGTTTCCATGAATTCCCTTGGTAAGAGCCAACTAGGGAATTATGGATTAAAGCAATAAACAGACCAGGTATGGTACAGTAAATACGCAGACCATGAGACGGCAAAAATTAGGTTACTTATTATTATTGCTCCTATTCTGATGATAATAATTTCCTTATTCTGTTGTGTAGGTGGTACCAAGAATAAGTTAGGGAACCTTAGTGACCGCTCCGTCGAGTGCTGCAATGGCATATATTGGAGGGTATTCGGTAAGAGTTGTCGAACGAAATGTTATCGGTAACGCTGGGCAATCCAAAAACAGCACAAACATTAACCAAAATACTGTTGTCACGTGTTGCTAAAAATCCTATTCTACAGTGTGAGAAAAGTGATCATCCTGAGGAAGTAAGCAGAATAATACTGCAGAAGTTTCTGCACCTCTCTGTCACTAACTACGCTAATGGCATGACAGATGAGTATCGCTGAGAATACTTCTCGATAAGAAAAACAATTTATGAGAAGAAAATATCAAGGAAAATAGTTAAAGTCGTTCCTTTTCACTGAAAATCTATGGTGCGGTAGTAAAAATATCTAGCGCAGACAGTATATCCTTTTAAATGCCAGACATAAATTTCGACAGTTATATGTGTTATCTGAAATGAAAATCCACAGCTGAATTGAACTCCGAGGGGTAAAAGGTGAACATTAATTATTTTCTACTTCATTCTGTTCAGTGATGTATATAATATACAGGAAGTATAGTATAGAGGTCAATTTGTGCTGGTTTTAACTCCCGTTACCAATGCTACTGAGTGCTGATGTGAGGTGGTATACTAGCGCTGCAGCGGTCAAGACGCGCACTACCAGGCGGACACTGTTTCTGAAGAGAACACTGCGAGTGAGCAGGCTTTGTATTCCTTGTAGGCTAAGGTCAAACACAGCATACACCCCCACATAAAGTTATGAATGTCACCATAGCAACGAGGTAACGTGACCAAATAAACCAAAATGGCGGCTCCCCAAACAGTTACCTACCCGAGACAGAACTAGTCATCAGAAACAATTTTCAACCCTTACATTCACCTTATTTCACACTTTACTACGGATAATAGGATATTTAAGATATAACTGGATGAATTACCCCAGACATAATGCACCCATCATATGGGCCTGATTGGCGAATTTAATTATATTTAATATGGAATAGAAGTATTTAGATATGCTATAATAATTATAATATTGGGATATTCAAGAGACCCGTGCTTATGAACAAAGCATCAGTAGAAGCCTATGTTTCCTTTCTTTTCTGGAATAAATCGTTATCTCTGTAACATAAACAAGTTACACCTGGTGGAATTGCGCAGTAACAGTGGAAAATTCCACTAGGATGAGTGAGAGAGAAAATGTAAAATGTTACTACCAGAATCCCTTTGGTTTCGAATAGACTCGTCCATAAAAATGAATAGCGTATATGTTTGTTCCAATCAGATTGCAGTATTCAAATATTTTCAAAAGTAGCGGGACAAAATGTATTTAACTCGTCTGCAATCTAGACTAACAATTAAGATGGATTTCGTGACAGCAAGATATTAGTATTTACTAAAGAATTTTTTGGACCAAGTCAATAGCTTATTGGTAATGAGTAAAATAATTGCGCACTGAACTTTTGGGTAGCAACACGAATATGAAGTCCCTACCATCGTGGAGTTTGTTAGTCAGCGTGTAAGGAGAAACAGTCCAACTAACACTACGGGTATTACATAGAAAGTTACTAACAAATTTGTGATCACACTGCATCAGTATATTGACATGTATTTTTGGAATTTTGGCATGTAATGCTTTTCATCTCTTAATAATTTTATTAAGGAGGCCCTCTCCAACGCCCTCGAACGGGGATTTCTGTGTGGTCAAGAGCTTGTATCCATCCGCTAAAGTAGTAACTTTGCTACCAAACAATCTCGAGCGTTAGTCAGCTTCAGAGGGCCCTGCAGATAACACGCATGTCGCATATCGCCCTGTCTTTTCGGATATCCACTGTAAACAAAGAATATTTGTCTGTACATTTATGTGAAGTTAACTATAAGAAGTGCCGAATGGCTATGAAAGTGATTTTAAGTATATTAGGGAAATATATAATGGATAAACATATACTCGGAATCAAATTTACATATTACTGACACGAAATCACGATGATACAGATGTCGATTCCCATAGGGGATGTGTAATATTTGTTCCGAATGAGTAAATTTATAATACCAATATAAATGGTCCGTTATTGGACATTATAAATTTTCCAGCTAACTCATTCCAGGTTGCCAGCGTTTCGCCCCCGTGTGGTAGGCTGGGCTCATCAGTTGGTACCTAGCACACCTACCAAGACGCATGGCCATGGCGCTGGCAACCTGGAATGAATTAGCTGGAAAATTTATAATGTCCAATAACGGACCATTTATATTGGTATTATAAATTTACTCATTCGGAACAAATATTACACATCCCCTATGGGAATCGACATCTGTATCATCTGATGGCCAAGCAGGCATCAATTTTTAGTAGTGAGACAGAGTGTCTCATAGTGCATTGGCACTGCCGGTGGCTACAATTAGCCTACGCAGTGGCCTCCACGGTATGCACTGGCCATGCGTCTTGGTAGGTGTGCTAGGTACCAACTGATGAGCCCAGCCTAGCACACGGGGGCGAAACGCTGGCAACCTGGAATGAGTTAGCTGGAAAATTTATAATGTCCAATAACGGACCATTTATATTGGTATTACGAAATCACGAGTTACACAATAATTGCAGTACGGTTGTAACACATATTGAGTATGCTAACTAGTGCTGGGAGTTAGACATTCTAAAACATTAGCAGATTACTACAGTCTTTGGGAACACTTTTCTTGTTTTGTTCTGTTGAGCCAGCTGGAGCATAGCTATTTAGAGTGCAACTTTCAGCAACCAGCAGTGTGTCAAGGCTGAACGCAAACCCCCCGCAGATAACGGTTCTTTTGTTAAGACCAAGGGTCGACTACACCAAGCTACAGAGTACGTGTGAAAGAGAAATGAGACGTCCAGGGCGACGAATGGCATTAGAATTCTTCTGCAGTTCAGCGCAAGACAGGTCGTGTGTATATTAAGTGATAAGTGTTAATATTTTACACCAGCGATATAGTCAAAATATCGTGTGAAAGTGTATTATGTGTTAGTTATAAGCAGTAATTAAGGTATATGTGCACCTCAAGAAAAATGAAGAAACAAAATTGTAGTAAAATGGGTTACTAAATCACCATGCCTGCTACCTCGGACGGAGATGACTGGTTGCTAATGTAAGTACCATTCTTATATGGTTATGTAGAATCTAAAACATCCCTTTAATATAATTTAGATGTAAGTTACGCGAGTCGTAGATGTAGGTTCGGGAACACAGTCAACTTATGTAGGGTATTGCATTCTTATTCATTGTTCTTAGGAAATGTTATTATT